>NC_088867.1:26626159-26807997 GCF_032884065.1 Artemia franciscana | reverse complement strand
TTTTAACTACGTAAAACTTGCGAATATACAACATTCTTTGCTGTCCCATTGTCTGTGCATATAAATAGATTGTTAGGTTTACCGACTCTTGAACTTGCAACATATAATGGTCCATGGGAAAACAATCCGTATTCAGATCTATACCTCATGATTCTAATGATTGCCCTTGAGCTTTGTTGATGGTGATTGCTAATCGACCACTCCCTGAGTCGCCATCGTCCTTTATATATCCCCCTGTGCACCCCGGCGTCCCCTTTGTAGTTATGTCCCTGTGTCCCGGTCGTCATTTATATTCCCTGTGTCCCGGTCGTCATTTGTGTCCCGGTGTTCCAGTCTGTGATTTCTCTTTGAGTGTCCCGGGCGTCATTTATATTCCTTGTGTCCCGGTGTCCCGGTCGTCATTTATATCCCCCTGTGCCCCCCGGCGTCCCCATTGTAGTTGTGTCCCTGTGTCCCGGTCGTCATTTATATTCCCTGTGTCCCGGTCGTCATTTGTATCCCGGTGTCCCGGTCTGTATATACATTCGTTTTTTTAGTTTTGTTTTTCTCCTTTATTTTTTTCCTTTTTTCTTATTTTTCTTTTTTAGTTTATTTAGATTTTTAGATTTTTTAGTTTTTTTATTAGTTTTTAGTTTTTTTGTAGTTTTTACCATTTTTTAGTTTTTTTTTTTTTACTTATGTCCTGGTCGTCATTTATACTCCCTGTGTCCCGGTCGTCATTTGTGTCTCGGTGCTTTGTTGATTGCTAATTTATATTATATTTATATTTATATTTTTTATATTTATTAATATTTTTTTAGTTTTCTTTTTCTCTTATTTTTCAGTTTTTTCCTTTTTTTTAGTTTTTTCTTTTTTAGTTTTTAGTTTTTTTTTGTTTTTTACCTTTTTTTAGTTTTTTTTAGTTTTTTAGCTTTTTTAGTTTTTTTATTAGTTTTTAGTTTTTTTTTTAGTTTTTGCCTTTTTTTTAGTTTTTTCAGTTTTTTTTAGTTTTTAGTTTTTTATCTTTTTTTTTAGTTTTTTTTTAGTTTTTTAGCTTTTTTAGTTTTTTTTCTTTTTAGTTTTTTTTGTAGTTTTTACCTTTTTTAGTTTTTTTTTCTTCTTTTGTATTAGTGTGAAATAATTCAGACGTCATATGCGGACAAACACGACGTCACTCGACAGACAGACAGACAGACATAACCCACAAACAACTTATTTTTATATATATTTATTCATATTTTTTTAGTTTTCTTTTTCTCTTTTATTTTTCAGTTTTTTCCTATTTTTTAGTTTTTTTCTTTTTTAGTTTTTAGTTTTTTTTTTAGTTTTTTACCTTTTTTTAGTTTTTTTTAGTTTTTTACCTTTTTTTAGTTTTTTTTAGTTTTTTTTAGTTTTTTTAGTTTTTTAGCTTTTTTAGTTTTTTTATTAGTTTTTATTTTTTTTGTAGTTTTTGCCTTTTTTTATTTTTTTCAGTTTTTTTTTAGTTATTAGATTTTTACCTTTTTTCCCTGAGTCGCCATCGTCATTTATATATCCCCCTGTGCACCCCGGCGTCCCCTTTGTAGTTATGTCCCTGTGTCCCGGTCGTCATTTATATTCCCTATGTCCCGGTCGTCATTTGTGTCCCGGTGTCCCAGTCTGTAATTTCTCTTTGAGTGTCCCGGTCGTCATTTATATTCCTTGTGCCCCGGTCGTCATTTGTGTCCCGGTGTCCCGGTCTGTATATACATTCGTTTTGAATTGGTCTTTTTTTAGTTTTTAGTTTTTTAACCTTTTTTTAGTTTTTAGTTATACCTCATGATTCTAATGATTGCCCTTGCGCTTTGTTGATGGTGATTGCTAATCGAACATTCCCTGTGTACCCGTCGTCATTTATATATCCCCCTGTGCCCCCCGGCGTCCCCGTTGTAGTTGTGTCCCTGTGTCCCGGTCGTCATTGTATTCCCTGTGTCCCGGTCGTCATTTGTGTCCCGATGTCCCGGTCTGTATATACATTCGTTTTGAATTGGTATATGATGAAATAAATTTTTGTGTTTTTCCCCTTTTTTTCTTTTTAGTTTTTTTTATTTTTATTTTTTTTAGTTTTGTTTTTCTCCTTTATTTTTCAGTTTTTTTCCTTTAATTATTTTTTTTCCTTTTTTTAGTTTTTTTAGTTTTTTAGCTTTTTTAGTTTTTTTACTGGTTTTTTAGTTGTTTTTTTTTCTTTTTAGTTTTTTTTGTAGTTTTTACCTTTTTTTTTAGTTTTTTTAGTTTTTTTTTTTACTTTTGTCCTGGTCGTCATTTATATTCCCTGTGTCCCGGTCGTCATTTGTGTCCCGATGCTTTGTTGATGGTGATTGCTAATCGAACATTCCTTGTGTCCCGGTCGCTTTCTCTTTGAGTGTCCCGGTCGTCATTTATATTCCCTATGTCCCGGTGTCCCGGTCGTCATTTGTGTCCCGATGTCCCGGTCTGTAATTTCGTCAGTCGACAAACATGACGTCAGTCGACACACAGACATGACGTCACTCGACACACAGACAACTTATCTACATATATATATAAAATAGGCTCTAGGTCCGAGAGGTTCCAGGTTCGAACCATGGCTTTAGCAAAAATAAAGGAGAAAAAGAAAACTAAAAAAAGGAAAATAAAAATAAAAAAAAATAAAAAAGGTAAATGTATTCAAGCCGAAGTAGCTGAGTTGGTAAAGCGTTATGTTCCAGGTTCTAGGTCAGAGAGGTTCCAGGTTCGAACCTTGGCTTTAGCATTAATACAAAAGAAGAAAAAAATTAAAAATGTAAAAACTACAAAGAAAACTAAAAAGATAATACTAAAAAAACTAAAAAAGCTAGAAAAACTAAAAAAACTAAAAAAGGTAAAAAACTAAAAACTAAAAAAGAAAAAAAGCTAAAAAAAACTAAAAAAAGGTAAAAACTCCAAAAAAACAAAAAAAGAAAAAAAACAAAAACTAATAAAAAAAAAACTAAAAAAAAACTGAAAAAGAAAAAAAACTAAAAAAAGGAAAAAAACTAAAAAATAAAGGAGAAAAAGAAAACTAAAAACCGGAACACAGGGAATATAAATGACGACCGGGACACTCAAAGAGAATTTACAGACTGGGATACTGGGACACAAATAACGACCGGGAGATATAAATGACGACTGGGACACTCAAAGATAAATTACAGACCGGGACACCGGGACACAAATGACGACCGGGACACAGGGAATATAAATGACGACTGGGACGCTCAAAGAGAAATTACAGACTAGGACACTGGGACACAAATGACGACCGGGATACTGGGAATATAAATGACGACCGGGACACAGGGACACAACTACAAGGGGGATGCCAGGGGCACAGGGGGATATATAAATGACGAAGGGGACACAGGGAATGTTCGATTAGCAATCACCATCAACAAAGCTCAAGGGCAATCATTAGAACAATCAGGTATAGATCTGAATACGGATTGTTTTTCCCATGGACAATTTTATGTTGCATGTTCAAGAGTCGGTAAACCTGACAATCTATTTATATGCACAGACAATGGGACATCGAAGAACGTTGTATATTCGCAAGTTTTACGTAGTTAAAAAACATATATATACTAGCTGTTGGGGTGGCGCTTCGCCCCCCCCCCCCAACGCCCCCCCCCCCCCCGCGCGCGTAAGTCGTTACGCGCCATATTAGTTACGCGCCATTGTAGTTGTGTCCCTATGTCCCACCTGTGAATCTATATATATAAAAATAAGTTGTCTGTCTGTGGATGGATGGATCAGGTGACGTCACCTGAAAAAACTGGATCAGGTGACGTCAAAACTGAAAAAACTAAAAAAAGGCAAAAACTACAAAAAAAAAACTAAAAACTAATAAAAAAAATAAAAAAGCTAAAAAACTAAAAAAACTAAAAAAAAGGCAAAAACTACAAAAAACTAAAAAACTAATAAAAAAGCTAAAAAACTAAAAAAACTAAAAAAAGGCAAAAACTACAAAAAAAAACTAAAAACTAATAAAAAAAATAAAAAAGCTAAAAAACTAAAAAAACTAAAAAAACTAAAAAAAGGTAAAAAACTAAAAAAACTAAAAACTAAAAAAAACTAAAAAAAGGAAAAAACTGAAAAATAAGCTAAAATAAAGGTAAAAACCAATAAAAAACTAAAAAAAAAAACTGAAAAAAAACTAAAAAAAGGCAAAAACTACAAAAAAAACTAAAAACTAATAAAAAAAGTAAAAAAGCTAAAAAACTAAAAAAACTAAAAAAACTAAAAAAAGGTAAAAAACTAAAAAAATAAAAAATAAAAAAAAACTAAAAAAAGGAAAAAAACTGAAAAATAAGCTAAAATAAAGGGAAAAAACCAATAAAAAAACTAAAAAAAAAAGGAAAAAACTAAAAAAAATTTTCATCTAAAAAACTAAAAAAAACTAAAAAAGGTAAAAACTAAAAGAACTAAAAAAGAAAAAAATAAATGACGAAACTCAAAGAGAAAGCGACCAGGACAAAAGGAATGTTCGATTAGCAATCAACAAAGCACCGGGACACAGGGAGTATAAATGACGACCAGGACATAAGTAAAAAAAAACTATCTATATATATAAAAATAAGTTGTCTGTGGATCTGTGGATCGTGGATCAGGTGACGTCACCTGAAAAAACTGGATCAGGTGACGTCAAAACTGAAAAAACTAAAAAAAGGCAAAAACTACAAAAAAAACTAAAAACTAATAAAAAAAAATAAAAAAGCTAAAAAACTAAAAAAACTAAAAAAGGCAAAAACTACAAAAAAAACTAAAAACTAATAAAAAAGCTAAAAAAAACTAAAAAACTAAAAAAAGGCAAAAACTACAAAAAAAAAACTAAAAACTAATAAAAAAATAAAAAAAGCTAAAAAACTAAAAAAACTAAAAAAACTAAAAAAAGGTAAAAAACTAAAAAAACTAAAAACTAAAAAAAACTAAAAAAAAGGAAAAAAACTGAAAAATAAGCTAAAATAAAGGTAAAAACCAATAAAAAAACAAAAAAAAATTAAAAAACTAAAAAAAAGGCAAAAAACTACAAAAAAACTAAAAACTAATAAAAAAAAGTAAAAAAGCTAAAAAACTAAAAAACTAAAAAAACTAAAAAAACTGAAAAAAGGTAAAAAACTAAAAAAAAATAAAAAATAAAAAAAAAAACTAAAAAAAAGGAAAAACTGAAAAATAAGCTAACATAAAGGTAAAAACCAATAAAAAAACTAAAAAGAAAAAAAGGAAAAAACTAAAAAAAAATTTATCTAAAAAACTAAAAAAAACTAAAAAAGGTAAAAACTAAAAGAACTAAAAAAGAAAAAAATAAATGACGACACTCAAAGAGAAAGCGACCAGGACAAAAGGAATGTTCGATTAGCAATCAACAAAGCACCGGGACACAGGGAGTATAAATGACGACCAGGACATAAGTAAAAAAAAAATTAACAAAACTAAAAAGAAGGTAAAAACTACAAAAAAACTAAAAAGAAAAAAAAAACTAAAAACTAATAAAAAAACTAAAAAATCTAAAAATCTAAATAAACTAAAAAAGAAAAAAAAAGGAAAAAAATAAAGGAGAAAAACAAAACTAAAAAACGAATGTAATATACAGACCGGTACACCGGGATACAAATGACGACCGGGACACAGGGAATATAAATGACGACCGGGGACACAGGGACACAACTACAACGGGGACACCGGGGGAAACAGGGGGATATAAATGACGACCGGGACAAAAAAACTAAAAAGAAAAAAACTAAAAACTAATAAAAAAACTAAAAAATCTAAAAATCTAAATAAGCTAAAAAAGAAAAAAAAAGGAAAAAAATAAAAGGAGAAAAACAAAACTAAAAAACGAATGTATATACAGACCGGGACACCGGGATACAAATGACGACCGGGACACAGGGAATATAAATGACGACCGGGACACAGGGACACAACTACAACGGGGGACACCGGGGGAAACAGGGGGATGTAAATGACGACCGGGACACCGGGACAGGGAATGGTCGATTAGCAATCACCATCAACAAAGCTCAAGGGCAATCATTAGAATCATGAGGTATAGATCTGAATACAGATTGTTTTCCCATGGACCATTATATGTTGCATGTTCAAGAGGTCGGTAAACCTGACAATCTATTTATATGCAAAGACAATGGGACAGCAAAGAATGTTGTATATTCGCAAGTTTTACGTAGTTAAAAACCATATATATATATATATATATATATAATATATATATATATATATATATATATATATATATATATATATATATATATATATATATATATATCTATCTATATTCACAGGTGGGACACAGGGACACAACTACAATGGCGCGTAACTATTATGGCGCGTAACGACTTACGCGCGCGGGGGGGGCTTGGGGGGGGCACGAAGCGCCCCCACCAACTAGGTGTTGGGGTGGCGCGAAGCGCCACCCCAACAGCTAGTATATATATATATAAATATATATATATATATATATATATATATATTATATATATATAAATATATATATATATATATATATATATATATATATATATATATATATATATATATACTAGCTGTTGGGGTGGCGCTTCGCGCCACCCCAACACCTAGTTGGTGGGGCGCTTCGCGCCCCCCCCAAGCCCCCCCGCGCGCGTAAGTCGTTACGCGCCATATTAGTTATGCGCCATTGTAGTTGTGTCCCTGTGTCCCACCTGTGAATATAGATAGATTTATATATGTGTTTCAAACTACGCAAAAATTGCGAATAAACAACATTCTTGGCTTTCCCATTGTCTGTGCATATGCAAAGCCGTATGTACTAATAATGACGTCATATACAAACGCTCTTTTTACAAACAAACAAACATGCATCCACATAACTCGTTTTTATATAGATAGATACAATACAAATTAACTGCGTAAAACTTGCGAATAAACAACATTCTTCGCTGTCCAATTGTCGCTGCATATAAATACATTGTCAGGTTTACCGACCCTCGAACATGCAACGTACAATTGTCCATGGGAAAAACAATCAGGATTAAGATCTATACCACATTTTTCTAATGATTGACCTTGAGCTTTGTTAATGGTGATTGCAAATACTAATCGAATTGGGAATTGCAATCTTTTAAATTGAAAAAGCAGATCCGTTGGAATCATGGGAATACGAGGAATAAGAACAGCCTCACCCTCATAAGGCCCTGTCAAGATTGTGGCCTCTATTAGGTTTTCCATTGTTTTTTTTTACGGCAAGTCGCGTGCCATTGCAAAGCTTTGGTGGGTTGATATTTCTCAAAAGTATTATTGGTACGCCTATTTTTAGTTGTAGCACGTATGGTGGAAACCCTGAAGGATCTATGGAATTTAAAAATTCAGATGGATAATTAACCGCTTCATTTGGTTCCAAAACTGTGTCGACTGACTTGTAAAGGACTGCCTGGTCTCGAATCTTGTTCAAAACAATATTATTGATTTCGTGGACGTCTATATTTTTGGGTGCGAGAATCGCTCTTTCACTTAGCCATTTATTATTTTTATAATTTTTTAGAATATTCGGAAATACTTTTTCAATCAATTCATTTTTGGACGTCACTAAATTACAGAAATCAGCAGGTAGTTGTATACGTCCTGAAATTGAGTCTACTGTTTGACCAGAGTCATCGTTTTGCAATCGGACACGCATATTTGTAGTTAATTTTAATATTTTTACGTGTGCCTATAAATTAGAATTTTTTAGGCAAGCATTCATTTCGTCTGCAGGAGTTAAACTACGTAAAAATTGCGAATATACAACATTCTTGGCTTTCCCATTGTCTCTGCATATACAAAGCCGTATGTACTAATAATGACATCATATGCAAACGCTCTTTTTACAAACAAACAAACATGCATACATACAACTCGTTTTTATATAGATAGATAGATAGATGGATAGATAAAATACAAATTAACTGCGTAAAACTTGCGAATATACAACATTCTTCGCTGTCCAATTGTCGCTGCATATAAATAGATTGTCAGGTTTTCCGACCCTCGAACATGCAACGTACAATTGTCAATGGGAAAAACAATCAGTATTAAGATCTATACCACATTTTTCTAATGATTGACCTTGAGGTTTGTTAATGGTGATTGCAAATGCTAATCGAATTGGGAATTGCAATCTTTTAAATTGAAAATGCAGATCCGTTGGAATCTTGGGAATGCGAGGAATAAGAACAGCCTCACCCTCAAAAGGCCCTGTCAAGATTGTGGCCTCTATTAGGTTTTCCATTGTTTTTTTTACGGCAGGTCGAGTGCCATAGCAAAGCTTTGGTGGGTTTATATTTCTTAAAAGTATTATTGGTAGGCCTATTTTTAGTTGTAGCACGTGTGGTGGAAACCCTGAGAATAATATCTCGAGGTAAAAACTGATCACCGACCATAACGATGGCCACTTCGTCGATAGTTGGAGCATTGTATCTACGCACATGTTGGCCAGGAGGCGTTTTGTCAGCGGAAATCACAATTTTATGCGTATAAGTAGGCATCAAATCGATGGCTGTTTTGAACAGACGCACTAAATTATTATTTTCGTGGAAAAGATGTTGTAATTGGGAAACGATTGTCCTTTCAATGTTGGGAGAAATTTCGCAACGTGCATTCAATTCAGAATTTCTATCACTGATGAAGTACAATTGTAAAAATTTATGATTCTCGCCTGAGAATGGTAGAAGAGACCCTGCTCTATGATAAATTTGCCCTTTTACTTTGAAAGTAGACATAAATTGATCTGGATTTTCAATTTGGGCTCCAAACGACGTCATTTGGAAACATGAGTTGTATTTTCTGATTCATTTATATTCCTTATGTCCCGGTGTCCCGGTCGTCATTTATATCCCCCTGTTTTATATCCCGCTTATTTTTCAGTTTTTTCCTTTTTTTATTTTTTTTTTACTTTTTTAGTTCTTTTAGTTTTTACGTTTTTTAGTTTTTTTTAGTTTTTTAGATGAATTTTTTTTAGTTTTTTACCTTTTTTTCTTTTTAGTTTTTATTGGTTTTTACCTTTTTTTAGCTTTTTATCTTTTTTATTTTTTTTTATTTTTATTTTTAATTTTATTAGTATTCTTTTTCTCTTCTATTTTTCATTTTTCCTTTTTTTTAGTTTTTAGTTTTTTAAGTTTTTTCCTTTTTTTAGTTTCTTTAGTTTTTCGGCTTTTTTATTTTTTTTATTAGTTTTTAGTTTTTTTTGTAGTTTTTGCCTTTTTTTAGTTTTTTCAGTTTTTTTTTAGTTTTTAGTTTTTTACCTTTCTTAGCCTAACCAGGATTTGAACCTGGGACCTTCATTCTCCGTTCTGACACCCTCTCTCACCGAGTGACTACTCCAACATGTTCATTTTGGTGTTTTAAATGGTATATTATTAACCAAATTAATGTGTTTTACAATATACTAAGCATCGTCATAACAAAAATGACGGCAACTAATTTCATGACGTCAGCCGAAACATGACGTCACCTGATCCACAGATCCACAGACCCACAGACAGACAGACAACTTATTTTTATATATATAGATATATGATATTCTTAAATACCTGTGTCCTGGTCGTCATTTATATTGCTTGTGTCCCGGTCGTCATTTGTGTCCCGGTATCCCAGTCTGTAATTTCTCCTTGAGTGTCCCGGTCGTTATTTATATTCCCTCTGTCCCGGTCGTCATTTGTGTCCTGGTCTGTAATTTCTCTTTGAGTGTTTTTCTTTTTAGTTTTTTACATTTTTCTTTTTTCAGTTTTCTTTTTCTTCTTTATTTTTCAGCTTCACTATGAAATACATATCGCCGAACCTTTGTTTTTTTAACTAAAATCTGGTAGGCATTGATGACCTTATCCAAGTCAAAATCCCGAACCCAATCATCATCGCTATCATTTTCAGTTTTGATATGTTTTGACTCTCGCTGTCCAGGTGGATCTTCATCTAACTGCGCGGTTTTGCGTTCTTTAGCCTCAAGCCTGTTTCCTTGCTGTTCTTTTGATTCCTCGGCACGCTTTCTTTTCTGACTTTCTCTATCAGCAGCAAGTTTTTTGGCATAGACTCTTTGAGCATCAGTTATGCTAATCAAATTGGGAATTGCGAAGCGCCACCCAACAGCTAGTTTTTATATATATAGATAACCATATATGACGTAATAAGTGAATGTAATGTTCATACACACTTATCTTTCGACAAGATAATAATATAAGGAATACAAACTTAAAAGAATCAATTTTTTACGAAAAAATTCTTAAGAGAAAAAGGCGGGGTACTAGACAAGGCAAAATTACAGTCTCCGCTCTTGCACCGTATATTGAAGAAATACTCCAAATAAGGTGTATGATTTTACGATTTCTCGGGTTTTAGATGTTTTTTCCTTCCTACCTGCTTACCCACGAAGACAACGTTAGCATACTGTAGGTCATAATAGCCTTCAGAGAAAAACAACACAGAATAGCATAAGAATATCCTAAAGTTATTAGAGTTAATCTGATTGCTGTTCTACTTCTAACGGCAATTAAAATAACCGACCCTCCAAAAATCTGCTGTAAACTCTAGAACAAAGCCAAAGGTGGTATAAGAAAGAAATTCAAAGAACCTTTCTAAAATGCATACTTTATGATTAGGGGAAAATAATGAATGAACAGGAAGTTCTTTGCAAATTCAGGGTGAGGGGTCAGCTTATTTGTTCAAATTGCCTCTATTATTGGACGAAGCTTTAGCCGTAAGAGAGGAAAAAACTTCCCGTCCTATTATTTCTTTGTGACAGGCATTACACAATAGGGATATCAATAAATAATGTCTAATACCCGAGCCACATTATAGTCACAATTAGGGATAAAATCCAATCCATGCAGGACTAAGGCGCCAATTATAAATCCCGTTCATAATTTCTCAAGTAGAACGCTGTTCACAATTCAAACGTAAACTTTATGATGAACAGATCAGTGAAGATTTAAAGTATGTTTTCTTTAATCAGAAAAATAAAACATGGCACCTTGAAACAGCGGATTTTAACTGTATAATGAGCCTGGCAGAAGATACAAAGACATAATTAGCAGACGGCACTTCTGAACCATTTATTGTTGATATAATCTTTTCAAACCAATGTCTTGCCATTTATTTTTCAACTTCTAAAGTACGAGTGTGACGTTAAACTCAAGGCAAACCAGAATGATTTATAAATCTTCTTGTTTGTTGTTGCTTTTCTTTACTAGCACATGTGAACATGGTATGGCTCTGGCATAACCCTTTAGCCTACACGTGCATATTATGTCTTTTTAGAATTAGGAAGATTCCAGGGTTCAAAACCTTCATGCTCCGATGAACCCAGAAAAGACCCGATGGCCTAAATATTGAGATTTTCTGTTACCCTAAGTGAACTTGCAAAAAGCACACCAAAAATACTTTTCAGACGGTTTCTTCACTTTAGTTAAAAGAAGCTACACTCACATTCCAACAGCCATCATATATAACATCATAAAACCTCTAATTATAGGAGCAGACAAGGATCCTTTATCGTTTGTCACCTCTAAACAATCACACTTTACTACAAACTTTAAGATACTAATTATTAGCGCTTTTTCCAAGATTCTGATCTTATGGCATGGACTTAATAATGCTTCACTAAAATTTAGGGGTGATTTTCCCATAAAATGTTAGAAATGGAGAGACATGAGAGAAATTACGATGTCGGAAAGGGTACTTTCGTCGAAACAATGGATAAGAGGCATATTCCAGAAATAATTAAGAGCTACAATTTGTTTCTCACCATTTTTTTTTTTAGTGAGATACTTACCGATTTGTTTCTTACAGAAAAGAAGTAATGAAATGCAGATTATCACTTTATTCATTCCTGAAAGTCTCACCAATTTTGCATTTATTAAAGTTATAAAGAAGAAAACACTTAAAGTGCATTTTGTTTTCAGTAAATCACAAATGATGTCCTGGTCTTGGTGTAAAAAATGAGCAAATTGCACAATTTATAACCCTTGCCCCAGGAGCTGTGATGGCTCAAATTTATAATCATTGCCCCAGGGGCTGTGATGGCTCAAGTCATTTCTGTGAGGCATAATTATGGGATATTTCGACTATTTTGAACAAAATAGCAATCTCTAATAGCTCCTTCCGAACGAAGTAACCTGATGAAAAAAAAAAGTACATAAAGCTCACTTAGCTATTTACTTAGGTCACGCTATTGTACTGCCTATAGAATTGGTCGTGAATGTGGGAAGCTTACCGTTAAAAAAAATTCCAACATAACATCTGAATTTCAGCTGCAGGGTGAAGCAGAAAACACCTGTTCATGCTGCAAGTAAGCTCATGGAGCTATTGTCTAGATCTGACAACACACTCTGGATTTTTTTCTTTTCTATTGTTTTTTTCTTTCTTAGGGAATCATAGAGACGCATGGGTGTATGGCTCTGTTGACCCATCTTCTGCAACAGCAACTATGATGGAAGTAGTGCGATCTCTCTGTGAGTTAAAGAAGAAAGGTAAGTCCGTAACGTCATTCATCAAGCTTGTAAACAAAAATGCAGTTTTTTTGTCATAATTGATTCTACTTCAAAAACTTTTTTTTTTTTAATTACAAAAGGCACTAAATGTAGCGGTTTCCTTTAATATGAGCCATTATACAGATCTCTATGATTTTCCAGTGCTCAGCCTGCTGAGAAGAAAATAAAAGCAGAAAGAAACAAAGATGCCACATATGCAGAATATCGTGGTTCCAGCCACTTTTCTTGATTTTCAAGCCAATATAATTGCTTTGTTTTTCAAGCCAAGTGACGGTAAACTTTCTAAATGGGGTTTTCGGACTAGGCGGTTCTCATAATGCACGTCTTGTTTTGGTCTGACTCCATTTTTAGGAGTTATGGGTTATTTTAGTTCTCACTGTGGGGCGTGGTCGTCTCTTACTAGGTTGCTAGCTACCGCTGCGACCCGGATAACACTCTTGATCTTTTGTTTGGCTACTTCAATTATTGCTTCTCGATAATCTTCGCCATTGCGATAACGTTCCTTGATTTTTTGCTTGGCTCTCTTTACTTCTTGATACCCCTGGTCTTTTAAATATATTCACTTTTTTCAGGATCCTATATCTATTTTAAATTTTGATGTGAGAAATATATATTTAAGTGGTTGAAGTATTCCGAAAAATCTAAATAAAAGATCATAATGAAAGATGAAAGATATAATTTCTTCGATCTCACCAAATCCAAGATTGGCTTCTGAAGAACAGCCATTATTGTCATTGATATCAATCAATAATATCTGACTGGATCACTCACACAACCTTAATTCCTAATAGTTGTAAAAGATATATTATTAGCTAATGTTGGTATACCCAAGAATTGTATAAATATCACAGAAAACTCTTAAAGGTTGGCAACCACGACGGACAATCATTTTCGGAAGCTGGGGTTCATCGGAGTTTGGCTATATGGGTACAAACGAATGGATTGAAGAAAATTATCATTCACTTCAGAATAAAGCGGTTGCAATGCTAAATGTCGACATTTCTGTTGTCTATCCATACAATCTTTTTGTTGCTGCAACACCGCTCATGAAAAACGTATTAATCGAAGCAGCAAAACAGGTAAATTTTATTGTATTTACTATTATTTTGATAACATTTTAGAAAGGTGATACAATTCTCAGAGTCTTTGTTCCAGAGCATGAAAATAGCATGACCAACAGCATCTATAGTTCTCATTCAACTACAGGCAATTACTCTTATCTACTGTATAGGGGAAAGTTTTTCAATAGGCTGGAGCAGAAATGATGACAAATGAAAAAAGGTGTTTCTTCAATTTCCCGGATTGAGATATTATCTTCTTATTACAAATTACCCGTGAAATATAGTTAACAGCAACTACACTAAGCAATAGCCTGATATATGAAATCAATAAACCCCATGAAACTTTGAATACCAGCTTTGGGGAAAATCAAACTTTGTTTGTAAAATTAGCAGCTCCATGAACGATCATGATTTGAAAGAAGTAAACATTCCTATATGTGTCAAGTCAAGGGAATTGGGGGGAAACGAGGTCTAAAAGCCCTCCTTTGGTCCTCCAATCATACACTTTGAAAATCCTTATATTAGCTTAATTTCAATACTGTGTATCATCTCCAACATTAACAATTAATGTAGTTATTAAAATGTATTCAGCTGACTATGTGTCTATATTGGTATTCCACAAGCTCATATATCTAAATACCAACTTTGGTAGAAATCAAGAATGATTTGTCAAATATTTACAAAGCGTTGCTCGAACAAAGACGACTATCATACTGCCTCGTATAATTAGCGGTACATCATTTGAGATAATTCCTAAGATTCCATTTCATGAATATGCACCAAATAGGTAAAACATATTTCTATGCCGCGAGATGCATCTGCTTCTACCATAAGCTGCAAACTGCAATGAACGTCAATTTATTCTTGTTGAACATTTCTTAATTTAACTTGGAAACATGTGTAACAGAACGTTCTGCAACGCATTATCGCAAGAAACACTTCTCCATCTTTCCAATTGGTCTAGTCCGTTAAGTAGACCGCTTAAGCTTTACGTTCCCAGTAAAACATACAATTATGCGACAAGCTTACAGCTGTAACTTCCACTGAGAAGATACTAGACTCATGTCATCTGGCCTATATAGTTTTAGATCTATCGATTCACCGAACCAGAGTTATGATATTGCTTAGACCTTTTCTTAGGGATTTATTGAACTGAATTACACACTAGGAAAATTTATCTATTTTCGCATGTTTCAAGGTGTTTTTCAATGTAAGAGAAGACAAAGCAAATTTCAAAACTGTACTAAGGTAGATGGATAAAACTGAGTCTTAGCTATTGAGTGATATCAGAACAGTAGTCTTGCATTGAAATGTTATTACCGTAGGGCTGCAGAAAATAACATACAAAACTTGTCACTGGACACAAACCTTGAGCATGGGGCCCCAGCCAATGGTGGATTTCAAAGAGTATCCGAGCTTTTTTCCATCGATTAGAAAGTCGAAGTCTCAAAAATTGTAATTCAAGGTAGAGCATTTCCAATTTTTTAAGAGGATAGCTCAGACTAATCTAGGGGGTATCCTTTATTCCCCTAGTGCTTCCAGGTGTATTTACTTAGTATTTAAAATATAAAACGATAAACAATACATCTTTCATGTGGACAGATCAATTTACGGCGGATGAGCAAACAGAACTACACATAATTCATCCCAAGTCAACAGTTATTCTAGTAGTTTGATAGCTTTTAGTACATCGGGTATGCATGAACTTTCCATACAGAGAGGCCAATTAGCAACTGCTGGAGAATGTATTCAGGAACGATGAAAATTCATTAAAGTATGCAAATCCGGAAAAAAATCATAAGAGGAAACGTAAAGATCTTTGCGTTTCAGGGTATGAAATACCCTCAAAGGACCCTATCGGCCCTTACGGACGTGCTTAGGACCAATGTTTAAAAAAACATTTTGGAAATATACAAGGAAAATCATGAATTCGTAAAACCAAATAAAGGAGCAAAAATACACTAATTCGGTGATAAATCCAAGATATTGACAGTCGTGCGAATAAGCACATTTAATTTTACTCTTTAAATTTTTATTTCATTCCAGGTACCAGCACCAAATAAAAGCTTGGGCTTTGAGAATTTATACTCGCATTGGAATTTAATGAGGCGATTTACAACATCACTAATTGGCTATGGACTGTCGAGTGTTTCTGACCATTCTGGCTTCTACCAAAAACTTGGGATACCAGCAGCCTATTTTTTATGGATGCCAGATCCTAAAGAATGGCCGCATGTTGACTATCCCTTATACCACAGTACATATGAGACATTTGAAGCAATGAAAAAATTTCTGGATCCTGAATTTTCTTTCCATTTGGCTGTAGCACATCTGTGGGCGCTAGTGACAATAAAACTCTCTGATAGCTTGGTTCTTCCTATGAAGATCGCTGACGAGGCAGATTTTCTGGAAGAAATGTACCTTGAACTTACAGAAGAACACGGAAATTTCTTTCAGGATAACAAAATGTCGACCGTCTACTTAAAAGAAGCAATAAAGGAATTCCAACAAAGAGCAAAACATTTTCAAAGTAAAATAAATGATGTTGACCAGCAACAAGAATTAAAACTCCGTCAAATCAATGACAAAATAATTCAGATAGAAAAAGCATATATTTACAGTGAAGGTCTTCCACATAGGAAACACATGAAGAATGTAATACTTGGGACAAGTGTTCTCGACCAGTATTCTGGTTGGCTATTACCCGGAATTAGAGAACTTATATTTGAACATAAAAGGGAAAAAGATCAGAAGAAACAAGCAGAGATCATAGAAGAAATATGTACACATCTTACTGTAATAGTGGCAGCTATAAACGGGGCAGCTCTGCAGCTAATAGACTAATTAAATTGTTCAAGGATTTACTGAAAAAGAAATGAAACTTTTGGGTTTTACTGGATTGTGATAAACCTAACAATATAATAAAATCTAAATAAAGTGTGAGGTCATATTTTAACAACGAAAAAAAAAACAGACCAAGAACGAAAAACGAGAGCCTTTAAAGCTGGTGAAAAAGATAGGCAAAATGCATATGTTTCAGCAAAGACTTTCTGCCATGTCATCTTCAGTGCAGGAAAAAGATTCAAAATAGTTTCGAAAAACAGGGTACCAACAACTATAAGAAGCAAAAAATAAAACTAAAAACTGTAAAAGAAAAAAAAATAGGCACCAACGCACACGAAGAATTGGAAAGCAAAACTTGAAACTAAAATATTCAACGAAGAAAATGCGAAAAATTAGAAGGGTCACTCCATCACACCGAGAGAAAAACGGCGACTGGATTTTATAGGAACATAAAAATTTAATTTAATCACTCAAATGAAAGTTCAACATTGCTTTAGCTGCGTCTCCTCCCCTGCTGGACTTTGTTTTACTAGTGATCGATTAGCGGTGTCACAAGTCATAGAAGAATTCCTTTACAACTGAATGAGTGAATGTTCATTTTTTAGCCTAATTAAATAGTCATCAGTTAACTTTTTGGTGAAAATGGGGAATCATTAGTTTATGTTTATGATCTGTTGAATCTTTTAGTGTCAAGCTTTTCATTCCTAGTTCTTCTTCTTATCATCAACCATTTTTGTTCTTATCAAGGCTGGGTTTTTTTCTTACATTTAGTGGTTTTTGATATTTTATTATGCTTTCTGCTTGCAATGAAGAAAGTTTAACGGAACTCTTTGTTGAGCAATATGCATTTTCCTTACATTATTCGCTGGATTATGACGAAGACCACACTGCCGAAGACCACATAATACAAATACAGAAGAGAAAATAATGAGGACTTTTTTCCCAAGACCGTGAATGAACAAAACCTATTTGAATATTTCGGCCCTATATCTAAGGGCCGTCATCAGCATAGAAAAATAATAAAAGATAGCACAAAAAATACTTACAATAAAAGTTCTTGGTTAAAAATTCGTTTACCTCTGGTTTCTTGGTTACAAATCCTTACTTCTTAACGAAAAGTTCAACCAAAACTGTGTGATAAAAGCTAACATTTTACAGGCTAAAAAGGTTCATTCATTTCGCTAACTGTATTTATTACAAATTGGAATAATTTCTTATTGCGATGTTTGCCTTCTCCGCAGCTAATCTTGTAATTTTTTTGGGATCAGGCTTGTTTTTATTGGTTCCTATTTTTGTTTTATTTTGAATTAGATTATTTTCTATCATGAATTTTGTGTACATAGGGTTGAGTGTGTACTCACCCATGTCTCTATTTAGCAATGTATTATTATTTAGGTTTCGTTTGATTTCAATTGCCTCGTGGACAGTTTGTTTGATTCCTAGGTCATTGCTAATTGGAATTGTTTCGTCAAATAGAACATAATGGTTCGGATTTCAAAAATACGATTACTTATAGCTGAATCGAAAGATTATGGAGCTATTTTTAGATTTTAATGCTTTATCAATACTTTCTTTTGTGTTGCTATAATCTTGTTCCCAAATTTTGGTGGGTTAGACCAATGTAATAATTACCACAACTACATGGTATTTGATACACCTCTCTTCGACGAGTAATTGGCGTTTTATCCTTACCGGAATTGAAAATATTCAATATACTTAAATTACTTGTGAAGATAACACGTAAATTATTTTTTAAACAAACTTTTTTCAGTTTTGCAGTAATTTTCGGAATATAAGGTAGGTAAAATTCTACAAATACCAAATATAATCGTCTTCATACAATGTCTTTTCCTGTGTATAATGATTTTGATTTTCGAGTTTATACAGATTTATATGTATGGTTTATTTAGCAGTAAACTTTCTGTCTTTTTCTACTATTGATATGTATTAGGAACATCAAATACAAATAAATAGGTCATTTTCAGATCAAATTTGGCTTAGACTGCCGATATTTTTTATGTTGATATATTTTATTACCTACTTTACTAGCACTTAATTTGACAGATTTAACCAAAGGTATTGCCTACGGAGGGAGGGGCATTCCTCTTTCCTCCAAGGTATAGCCTGTCAGTTAAAACTATAAAATTGTGGCGAGAAGTAGTGCAATTTAAACAGATGATTCCGAATTTTTAAGATTTTAACATTACTTTACCAAAACCCTGATCCATGAAAATGGTCAGCCTTTACTGTTACCTTCGGCCTTTACTATTATTCCTACTCTCCAATGATAGAATAAATCAAACACATTAAATACAAGTTATTAGGTAGAGAAGTCTCAGGAAAGACATTGTAAGTTTGCTACCTCCTTCACTTTGAAGTTCCGTTTTACGGCCCTTTAAGATTCAAATCACATCGTCTATTACAAGTTTAAAAAAAAAAGTTCCGTTTTCAGGACGACAAATGTTACATTTTCATCGTTTCCCCCAGATAATTATTTCTCAGCCTTGAAGCAGCTGAGGAGAGGATTAGAAAATTTAGCCCCTATTTCTATGGTAAATATGCCTTAGTATGGCATCTTATATAAAGACATCTTATCCAGCTTGCCTCCAGGATAACAGAAGAATATCGCTATTCGTTTAAAAAAATCAATCTATTCCTTCTAGCTGCTTCAAGTATCATAGATCTTCAGCTTTACGAGTTTCTCTGTGAATTCTTTTCTGTCTTCAAATTTAAATATATGATATATTTTTTTGAAAAACAGGTATAATATTTTAAACAAGACAGTGAAGAAAAACAAAAGAAGTAAACTTTCAATAATGAACAATCCGAAAATTTTTGCTTCACACCCAGAAGCCTTTACCAGCGGTAAAAAAAAAAAAATGAAACAAGAGAAACTAGTCTAAACAAAACATGAAAAAAAAACAAAAAAAAAACAACGATAACAGCACAAACGCCAGAAGAAAAAGACGAAGAGAAAACTCAAATTTAAATAAAAATTCAAAAAACACGTCACAAAGCATAATCATATGTTCCAGAAGAATATGTCTTGTTTATAGGATCAAACAAAGCCAAGATCAAAACATGCATTAATTCAAAAACGTCCAGAAATTAAACAAAAAAAAAAGTTTTTTTAAATGAAAGTAGGGAGCGAGATTAAAACTTAAAACGAAAAGAAATTACTCCGTATATGAAAGGGGCTTTTCCTCCTCAACGCCCCACTCTTTACGCTAAAGTTTTTTACTGCTTTAAAATGTAGAGTTAAGAGAGACTTTACATTCTAGGACCACTGAGTCGATACGATCACCCCTGGAAAAAAAAAAAATAAATAAACACGCATCCGTGATTTGTCTTCTGGCAAAAAATGCGAAATTCTACATTTTTGTAGACAGGGGCTTGATACTCCACAACAGGGTTCTCTGATACGCTGAATCTGATGGTGTGATTTTCGTTAAGATCGTATGACTTTTAGGGGGTGTTTCCCCCTATTTTCTTAACTGAGGCAAATTTTCTCAGGCTCGTAACTTTTGATGGGTACGACTAATCTTGATGAAACAATGTTAAATTTGTACTTGTATACTTGGTTGGTCTCATTCCCCATATATACTACGTATTTTCGACGTATCGCCTTAAATTGGGTATCTTTTTCTCAGACGACCCTGCCTTCCTATGACGAACAAATAAACGCTTAAATGGGGATAAGTCCGTTTATTAAGACAGTGAAAACAGGCACAAAAGTCTAGATACTCTGATCACATATACAGCGATTGTCATCAGTAGAAATACTAAAGTATTAAAATTGAAACTAACGTATTTAGATAAAACAAAATAACTAACTTTCGGGTCATTCACAAAATTGGGTCATTCTCCGAGGATTTCATTAGGTTTTTTTGGAGAGTGCAATGACTTTCATTCAAAGTTCATTCAAAGTCTTGATGTAAATTTATTTCTTTCCTCTTGCCTAAATATAAAACAAATTCCCAATGAAGGTGGCAAATTCTTCTGTGTCTTCTAATTGCAAATAAAAAACTATTTTTAAAAAAACTATTTTTTTTAACTGAAAGTAAAGAGTGTCATTAAAACTTAAAACAAACAGAAATTACTCCATATATGAAAGGAGCTGTTCCCTCCTCAAACAGAGGTGCCATTTGGGCCAAATCTTGGGGTGGGCATGGGGCATTTGACAGAACTTGAGACTTTTATTATGAATCTAACCTACTTTCAAAGTTTACAATGATTAATAGCAAATAGCGTAATTACCCCAAGGGTCGTCAGGTAATTACGCTCTTTGGCTAATAGGCGTGCAGTTAATTCAAATCATTTGAACAGAATGGATTATGTTGGACATAATGGATAATTATGGCCGGAAAAGGGCCCTTTGTGGTGGAAGCTTGGGCCCCCCTGGAAAATCAGGGGTGGGCATTTGCCCACCCCTGACCCCCACAAATGGCGCCTCTGTCCTCAAAGCCCCGCTCTTTACGCCAAAATTTGGCTCTTTCTCTCAACCCTACTTTTTAAAACAGGAGAACACTTGAACGAAAAGAGCAGGGCGTTGAGGAGGGAAGAGCTCCTTTCATATACGGAGTAATTTCTGTTTGTTTTAAGTTGCAATGTCACTCCTTACCTTCAGTTAAAAAAACTAGTTTTTTTTATATTTCTGAACGTTTTTGAATTAATGCATGTTTTGATTTTGGCTCTCCGCACATGAATAATTAAAACGAAATTTGCACATTAATTTATTTTTTGGCTAAATGGCTTTCTCATAGTTTTGACCGGACGATTTAGATAAAAAAAAGGAGCGGGGGAGTAGGCCTAGCTACCCTCCAATTTTTTGGTTACTTAAAAAGGCAACTAGAACTTTTAATTTTACGAACGTATTTATTAATAAAAATATACTTTACTTATGAAATAACTTAAGTAACGAACTTCTAATTTCGTGTGTTTTTATTACGTATGTGAGGGTTTCGCCCTCTCGTCAATACCTCACTCTTTACATTAAAGCTTAAAGTTTGTCCCAATTCCTTAAGAATGAGCCCTGCATCACAAAGGCCGTAGAATAAATAGTTGAAATTAATAAAACTACTTTAGCGTAAAGAGCAAGGTATTAGGAGGAGGTGAACCCCTCACATGCGTAATAATTTCTGTTCGTTTTAAGTTTTAATGCTGCTCCTTACTTTTAGTTGATGAAACTTTTCATATTTATTTTTTTATTGCTCTTTAAAAAAAAATAAAAAATCCAGCGCCGCCTTCATGGAAATTCTCTTCCCCCATTAAAAATTCCTCCATGGAAATTTCCCCCCGCATAGCCCCCTCTCCTCAACCCCCCCAACCAAAAAAAATCCCCCAGAAAGTGTCTGTACACTCCCCAAAAACCGTTACAATGTGTAGACACTGGTCAAAGTTTGTAACTTGTAGTCCCTCCCTCGGGGACTGTGGGGGAGTAAGTCGTTCCCAAAGACATAGTTTTTTGTTTTTTTTTACTATGCTGAATAAAATGGCTATCTCAGAATTTTGATCCCATGATTTTGAGAAAACAATGAGCTTTGGAGGGGACTAAGTGCCCTAATATTTTTTGGTCACTTAAAAAGGACACTAGAACTTTTAATTTCCGTTAGAATAAGCCGTCTCGCGACATTCTAGGATCACTGGGTTGATATGATCACCCCTAGGAAAAAACAACAACAAAAAAATAAAATAAAATAGTTCGTTACCACGAACTGTTTGATTGAAATACTCTCCGAAAAAAAAAATCTAGTGAACAACCCGGAAGTTCATTATTCTGTGAATAACTTTTTTCTTTCTATATTACTAACTACTAGCAAATTCCCCAAATTATTTCACTAACAAATTCTATTTTACATCCTTAGAGGAACCCATAAAGCCATACCTTGTTTCTTTATTTGCTAGGAAAAAAGGTTAAAATCCTACCATTTAATTATAAATTGAACATTTATTTAAAATTGATATTTCATATAGTTACATATTTTGCAGACAGTAATTTATAACTATCAGCTCTAGTAATTGTTATGATGCATAAAGCTTATAATTGAGAAAGAAGTTTACTTATAATATGAAAAAAAAAATTTACATCTAGACTTTGAAAAAACTTCTACATCTAGACTTTGAAATAATTTTCAAAGTCTAGTACATGTTTTATATAAACATGTTAGTTTCAATTTTAGTACAGTAGTATCAGGGGCAACGCTATAGCCTTGCCCATATAGCCTAACGCTATATACGCTATAGCATTGCCTATAGTAAAGGCCATACGGCTCCCATGTTCTGTTTTTTTCCAAGAGGCATTTCATATGGAAAGCGCGTTGGTATAATGCCAACTCTACGTGCAACTTTGGTGGAGATAATGTCGCTACGATGCTTCCACGATAGATTTGAATCAATATGGAAGCCGAGGTACCGCAGTGATTTAACTTGTAAAATAGGCTTTTCACCTAATAGAACTTTACTACTTACATCAACAGAATCACCCACTCTACAGAATGTCAGTAAGAATTTTTCTTTACATTCACACACAGCAAACTTAAACTTGTAAACATCTCTAATCTTTTGAGAGTAATATGAGCTTTTACTATTAAATCATCTGCGGATTTTGCAAATACTGTTAGCAACATATGTATCCTTTAGATAAACGCGCATCTTGTTCACATAAACTGAATAAAGTAAAGGGCCCAGCACAGACATTTTGCTATTTATAATGTTAGATATTGTCGTATGAGTGTCTACACCAGGTAACTACTTTACCCCATGAAATACAAGGCTATCAAGCATGGACTCCTGATCATAATTATCAAGCTTTTTTTCTATTCGACCGATTCTCTCCTCCAAATTTTCAATTTGAAATCTCAGACTAACAAGAGCCTGCTCAATTTTGCAAACTTTGGATTAAACTCGAGCATGATTGAATCATAAACCTGGCTGATTATCAGTTCAGTACCTTCTTTGTTCAATGAATTTGGGTCATTGGGTCATTGGACGGTTAATTCGAAAAAATGAGGTATTTTTAAGTTATGAAGGAGTGATCGAATCTTAATGAAATCTCATATTTAGAAGGATCTTGCAACTCAGATCTTTTATTTTAGATCTGGCTGAATCCAGTTTCATTGGGAGGAGTTGTAGGGGGGACCGGAAATCTTGGAAAACGCTTAGAGTGGAAAGGTCACGATGAAATTTGGTGGGAAGAATAAGCACACATCCAAGATACGTGACTGACATAACTGGACCGGATCCGCACTCTTTGGGAGAGTTGGGGGGGAGGGTAATTCTGAAAAATTAGAAACATGAGGTATTTGTAATTTATGAACTGGTGATCAGATCTTAATGAAACTTGATATTTAGAAGGATCTTGTGCTTCAGCACTCTTATTACGAATCCCGACCAGATCCAGTGACAGTAGGCGGAGTTGGAGGGGGAAACCGAAAATCTTGGAAAATGATTAGAGTGAAGAGATCGGGATGAAACTTGGTGGGTAGAATAAGCAAATATCATAGATACGTGATTGACGTAACCGGACTGGATCCGGTCTCTTTGGGGGAGTTAGGGGGGTCTAGTGCTTTGGCGAGTTCGGTGCTTCTGGACGTGCTAGGACAATAAAGATTGGCAGGCATGTCAGGGACCTGCAAAAACTAACTTGATAAAGTCTTTTCCACCGATTTGACCATCTGGGGGGCTGAAGGGAGAGGAGAAATTTAAAAAATGAGGTATGTTTAACTTACCAGTGGGTGATCAGATCTTAATGAAATTTGATATTTAGAAGGACCTGGTGTCATAGAGCTCTTATTTTAAATCCCGACCGGCATTAATTATCTGATTTTCCTTTTCAATCAATCCATTGATTCTTAGAATTTTGCTAGAGCTCATACCATATGAGCTCTTGGCTCTTCCGACCTCGTCATAAGTGCCATATGAGCTCTTAGCTCTTGTTTTTTTCAGGAAGAAAAACTTGCCCGAACAAGAAAGTTTACCAGAACAAGAAAAATTTCTAGTGTCTCCAAATTGTTCCAGGATTTCCGAAACTCCGAATCCGGCTTTAAATATTATAGATGATTCTACGGTTAGTAAAAATGCGGCATCTGGTAGCTCTTGCGATTTTGGTTCGCCAGGAGAACACTTTGGAATCGATTTGTCTGGAATTCCAGATGTAAATTGTATAGTCAACTTGCGTCATCTGCTTAGTGAGTTTATAGAAGCAATAAAACATCAGTTCAATTGCAAGGACGGGAAATCAAAACTTCGCGTGAAAGAAATTAAAAACACTGGACTCCAAACAAAGCTCGTCATTATCTGCCAAGACTGTGGCTGGAAAAAGCGAGTAGAAGGTGAGCCGGAAGCCCCCCTCACTACTGTAAAAGAATACCTAACAAATTTCAGTGAGCAGATATTAGGTAACAAAAAAGAGAAGATCAGCAATTTACGAGGCAACGTGAACGTGAAAGCTGTATGGGGTATCATGGGGACCGGAGGAGGCTACGCATCTTTGAACGAATTATTAAGTGTATTGGGAATAAAAAAATATGAATCCGAAAACGTTTATGAATTTAGAACGCTTAGTTGGTAACGCATGGATGGATGCACTATCAGATGTTTTAGAAGAAAATGGTCGTGAATCCCTGAAATTAGCCATTCATGAGGACAGGTTTATCAACGATTTTTTCTGGACTAAGGTCATCTGTGATGGTGGCTGGAATAAACGCAGCAAAGGACACGATTATACTGCAAAAGGTTGTGTTGGGGTAATCATTGATGCCTTTCCGAAAAAATTATGATATGTAGGAATAAGAAATAAATATTGTTACCTCTGCTTCAGCTCAAAGAAGGCAAACCAGAAAGTGAAAGATCATGTTTGCTTTATGAACTACAATGGTCCCTCAAAGAGCATGGAAACCGACATTCTTGTTGAAGGTTTTCGCCAAAGTGAAGCCATGCATAACCTTCAGTATTTACAATACATCGGAGACGGCGATTCTAGTGTTTTTTACAAGCTAAGACAAAGTGTTTCATACGGATCATATATCCAAAAAGAAGAATGTGCCAATCACGTGACCAAGAACTATACAAAATACCTCCATAATGTTGTGAAGACAAAAAAAGGGATGCACAGCAAATTTCTTTCAAATGACATAATTCTAAAGCTAACCAAAAATCTACGAGGTGCAATAAAAAAGAACTCGGCTGATGGTGGGTCTGCCGAAAATCTAAGACAACTCTTACGAAGAGGCCCAGAGCATGTGTTTGGTAATCATAAACAGTGTGATTCTGGCTGTGCCAAAAAGAATGGGGTCTTAGAAACTGTGGAGAACCGCTATAATAACCTTCCGAAAACTATTTTGGAGGATGTAAAAGCTGGCGTGGAAAATATTTGTAAAAAAGCGGACTTATTAAGAAACGATGCAACGACCAATCTTGCCGAGAATTATATGCCTATTGCAGTGAAATTCATCGGCGGAAAACATATAAGCCGCTCGAAACGTTGGTCATACCAATGGCAATCTTCTACATGGAAAAAAACATTTGGCTACAGTCCTTGCAAAATAACAAAAGAATACACGATGAAAACTTCTAATCTTCGGAAACGGACAAAAACAAATCAGAAAAGATATTACGCAACCATGAGTGGGAGATATCTGGCCAAAAAGAAAGAGAATCAGAGTTTGCCTAAAGGCGATCAAAATTACGGACCAAATTGCAACAAGCCTGATATGAATCCAAAGGAATTTGAAATCGCAAAGCCTGATTATGTTGCAAAAAATATGAATCTGGATGGAGCCAAACTGCAGGAGATCTACGTAAACACAAAGTGTCAAAATGATAACTAGATATTTGAGAGGAGCAAAAGGATTACTGCCACTTATTTTCATAGAATAGCTTCTCGCAAAAAAAATACTCCAACAGCACCCATAGTCAAGAATATCTGAATTAATTCTAATTTCAAATCTATTCCAATGCTTAGGGGAATTAAACTGGAGGCTATTGCACTGACGGCGTACGAGCAGAGAGAGGGAGTATCATTAATAAAAGGAGATCAAATGGGACTACTCATTCATCCAAATATCCAGTTTCTTGGAGCTTCTCTTGATGGTCGCTTAGAAAACGGCACATCAGTTGAAGTGAAGACTGTCCATAATATTCCCAGAGGAATGACCATAAGGGAAGTGGCATCCCAAAAAGGATTGGTAAAGAAATTTTTCCTATGGTCAGGCAATTCAAAATTGGAGTTAAAGAAAAATCATAAATACTATGCTCAAATTCAAGGTCAGCTAGAAATCACCAATCAAGAAGAATGTCACTTGGTGGTATATCACCATGAGCATGATGTGGAAATTTTAACTATTCCGAGATCAAAAGAGTATTTTTTGTCCATATTACCAAAGCTTCGGGAGTTTTGGAGCGATTGTTTACTTCCTAAGATATTAGACTCGCGATTGATTAGGAACATGCCACTTAGAGAGCCTGCCTTAGTCCGAGCTGCAGCAAATCGCGGAATGAAACGGACTTTGGAGCCAGAAGACAGTGGATGTGAGAAAATTACTTGGTCCGAAACTGAAAGTGAATATTGAAAGTGGATTTTCCATTGACATGTGAAAAGCATTGACATGCGAATAGTACAGAGATTGTTTAGGGGTCATAATGTATTAGTAGCAGTATTGTTAACCTTAACCTATTAGGGTTGTTAGAATAGTAGACTATTATAGGTTAACTATTAGTGTTGGTGAATAGCATATAAATATTAGTAAGTAAATTCTATTTGAGAAATTTCAGCATTCTGTCGGAGTCCAAACCATGTTGATAAATAAACTCTAATTACGTTGAGATTTAGTTGCTACTTTAGGCACTTCCAGGTAAGCTAGGACAGCTAAATTTGGCAGGCGTATCAGGGAGCGGACCAGATTAAGTTGGAAATAGTCATTTTCCTGATCTGACCATCTGGAGGGGGTGGGGGCCGATTAATTCGGAAAAATAATATTTTTTCGGGGGCCGGTAATATTTCAGAAACATTTCGGTTAATAGAAAAATGAAATATTTTTAACTTACGAACGGGTGACGGGATCTTAACGAAATTTGATGTTTGGAAAAATGTTGCGTCTCAGAGCTCTTATTTCAAATCCCAACTAGATCCGGTGACATTGGGGGAATTGAGGGGGGAGCCTAAAATCTTGGAAAACGCTTAGAGTCGAGGGATCAGGATGAAACCTGATGGGAAAAGTAAGCACAAGTCCTAGATACGCGATTGACATAACTAGAACGGATCCGCTCTCTTTGGAGGAGTTGGGAGGGGGGGGGGGTAATTCTGAAAAAATAGAAAAAAGAGGTATTTTTAACTTAGGAAAGAGTCATCAGACCCCAATGAAATTAGATGTTTGGAAGGATATCGTGTCTCATAGCTCTTATTTTAAATTCCGACCGGATCCGGTGACATTAGGGGAGAGATGGGAGGGGGAACCTAAAATCATGGAAAACGCTTAGAGTGGAGGGATCGGGATAAAACCTGGTGGTAAAAATAATCGTAAGTCCTAGATATGAGATTGACATAACTGGAACGGATCTGCTCTCTTCGGGGGAGTTGGGAGGAGGATGTTTAATTCTGAAAAATTAAAAAATAAGGTATTTTCGAGTGACGAAGGAGAGATTGGATCTTATAGAAATTTGATATTTGGAAGGATATCACGTCTCAGAGCTCTTATTTTAAATCCCGGCCGGATCCGGTGAAGAGGAAGTTGGGGGGGACCTAAAATCTTGGAAAATGCTTAGAGTACAGGGGTCGGGATGAAACTTGGTGGTAAAACTGAGTACAAGTCCTAGAAACGGGATTGACATAACTGGAACAGATCTGTTCTCTTTGGGGGAGTTGGGGAGGGAGGGTTAATTCTAAAAAATAAAAAAAATTAGGTATTTTAACTTATGAAAGAGTGATCGTACCTTTATGAAATTTCATATTTAGAAGGACCTCGAAACTCAGATCTCTCATTTTAAATCCCTACCAGATTCAGTGTCATTAGGGGGGGGGGCATTACTGGTACGGATCCGTCCTCTTTGAGGGAGCTAGAAGTTGTTAATTTGGAAAAATTAGAAAAATTGAGGTGTTTTTAACTTAAGAATGGGTGACCAGACCTTAATAAAATTTTATAATTAGAAGAAACTTAGGTCTCAGAGCTCTTCTTTCAAATCCCGACCAGATCTTTTGACATTGGGGGGGAATTGGAGGGGGAAACTGGAAATCTTGGAAAACGCTTATAAACGGCGTAGATACGTAATTGACGTAACTGGACTGGATCCGTTTTCTTTGGGGGAGTTAGGTGGTGTGGTTCAGTGCTTTGGTGAGTTTAGTGCTTCTGGACGTGCTAGGACGATAAAAATTGGTAGGCATGTCAGGGAGCTGCACTAATTGACTTGTTACAGTTGTTTTCGCCGATTCGACCATTTGGAGGGCTGAAGGGAGAGGAAAAATTTGAAAAATTTAGGTATTTTTAACTTACGAGTGGGCGATCGGATCTTAATGAATTCTGATATTTAGAAGTACCTTGTATCTCAAAGCTCTTATTTTAAATCCCGACCAGCATTAAGCCTCTGATTTTCCTTTTAAAGCAATCTATTGATTCTTAGAATTTTGCTAGAGCTCATATCATACGAGCTCTTGGCTCTTCTTGACCTTGTCACAAGTGCCATATGAGCTCTTAGCTCTTGTTTTTGATGAATAGTATATAAATATAAGTTGTTTCAAAAATATATTAAATACCCCTAAGGGGTTTCCTTCCTCCCTTACCTGTATTTATGACCCCAGGGCAAGGGTGCCTAATTTTTATTATGTACCTTCAAGAACATATCACTTTAAATGACATTAATTTAATAAGTATATGCATTACTCCGTAAAGCAAAGTATATGATTACCCCGGTTCCAAACCGGGGTAATCAGTCATTTATGAACGAGCTTATAAATCATCAACTATATGAGATGATGGGGAAAAACCAAAATATTCTAAGATACGGCACTATTAGGAATAAAATGAGATCCCGTGGAACTAAATTGGATGAATATCCTACAACTTTAGATTTAAAAAAATAATGTTCGTATATTTTATAGGCCTACAATCGGCGTTTCTTTGCTTTTAAGAGCCAATAATGTCTAAAATAATGTGTTTTAAAGAATAATATTCTTTTTAAAAATAATATTCATACATTTTATAGGCCTACAGTCGATGTTTCTTTACTTTTAAAGGCCAATAATGTTTAAAATAATGTGTTTTTAAGAATGTTCTTTTTGAAAATAATGTTCATACATTTATAGGCCTACAATCAGTTTTTCTTTACTTTTAAAGGCCAATAATGTTTAAAATAATGTGTTTTTAAGAATAATGTTTTTTTTTTTTTTAAATAATGTTCATACATTTTATAGGTCTACAATCGGTGTTTCTTTACTTTTAAAGGCCAATAATGTTTAAAATGATGTGTTTTTAAGAATAATATTCTTTTTAAAAATAATGTTCATACATTTTATGGGCCTACAATCGGTGTTTCTTTACTTGTAAAGCCAAACTGTTATCTGCTTTGTAACCTAACGAATTCCAATTCGTATGGTGTTAAAATGATATTGCCTCAAGGTGTTGTTGCCAATTATACATGTTTTCAAGTTCCTTTTAAATCTGGTCTTAATGCTAAGGAGATGTCAACATTCTTAATGATATTCTGGCAAACCCCTCAAGGAGTGCTTAAGCCAATGAGAAAGGAGGAAATCTTGAATACTAAGAATTATTGCTAAAAATCATCTGTTATAACTACAAACTTAACAATCTTTGGGATTATTTGTCGGTATAAGATCTACAAAACGACACAAAAATCAAGGCTATATGATTAGTACAGCCCTTTTAAACAGTAAAGGAAGAATATCTTAAATGGCAAATTTTAAAGGAAACTGATGATAATAAAAAAAAAAAATTCACGGCCAAAATTTTTGAAATTTTGTGGCAAATGGAGAGGCTACTTTACAATTCTCTACGTCTTCTAAAAGTAATTTTATTGCTACTTTTAAAAATTAGAGGTGTCCCCACTAATTATTTTTTTATGAAGCTCTAAAGAAAAAAAATGCAAATTTGTTCGGCCTATTCATGTCAAAGCTTTCAATGAAGCCACAGAAATTTTTTCATCAAAGAATCTGCTCGTGTCTGTTGTTAATATGCATTTCACTGCTATAGGAAAATACCATTGGCTTCAAACCTCGGAGATCCACCTTAAATACAAGTTTTGAAAGGTAATCTTGCTTTTTTGGCAGATAGCCTTAAAGGCCTCTTTATAACGGGTTCAATACTATTGTAAACAGAGAGTATGGATAAGAAAATGCTTGATATTACAGGTTTCTCGTTAGAAGTATTAAACCGTGAAAAGCTAAGGAAAGGTGGTCTAGCGTATTATGTGCGACAAGGACTTGATTATTCGCTAATACCTGATTTTAATATTCGTGTTGAAGGAATATTTGAGTCATTCTGCCTCAAGGTAAAATTAAATCATCAGGAAATTCTAATGGTGTTGGTATATCATAGCCCGTCAGCTGATACAGAAATATTTATGGATGAACTAGAAAAGCTTTTGTCAAAGTTGAAGTGTCATCAGTACCCGGTAATAATACTTGGCGATTTTAATATGGATCTACTATCGTTAAAAAATAACAAAAATCTCTTATTTCTTCAAAACTGTATGTCATATGGTTACCTGCCTATAGTCCGAATACCCACAAGGGTAACTCCAACGTCCGCGACTCTGATTGATAATATATTTGTATCTCACCAAAATATTGTTAGAAAGTTCGTAGAAGTGCTATTATTTGAAACATCAGATGATTTTGCTACTTTCACTGATGTAGTGACGGATAAAAGTAAGATAAAGTCAGAACCGAATTACAGGCTTAATCGGCGAGATGAATCAGAAAAAAATATTGCAGATCTGGTACTAAGCTTAAATTGTATTCAGTGGGAAAATTTTTTTCAAGCCCACGTTGCTTCAGATTCAGCGTATTCGGGATTTATTGATTTAATTACTAGCAGTTATAATTACCACTGTCCTGTGTTGAAGGAGCCAAAGCGTAAGCATTTGCCCAGAAAACCATGGATGACACGGGGACTTCTCGTTTCTGTTAACAACCGCAAAACTCTTTATAAACAATATTTAAATGATCCGTCTGAAGAGAATTTTCACCAGTTTAAAGAATATAGAAATAAGTTAAACCAGCTGAAAAGAAAAGCAAAGGAAATATATTTTCAAAAGAGTTTTAAAAATGCAAATGGGAACCCCAGGAAAACCTGGCAAATAATTAATTCGGTCATTGATCCTAATAAATCAGAAAAAATACATCATATAAAAGAACTAGTAAGTGAAAAAGAATCAATAAAATCACCGGAAGAAATGTCAAGTCTTCTTGGTTCATTTTTTGTAAATGTGGGACAAAAAATAAAAGATAAACTGTCGAATGCAAAATCAAAAAGAAAACTAATGACACAGGTAACACCTCCAAAACTAAAGAAACAAGAGACAATGGCACAAATGCAAAAATTTCCGTCCGTTACATGTGATGAAGTAAAAAAATGCATTTGTGAAATTAAAGGGACAAGGTCAACGGGCCTAGATGGGCTTTCTTTGCAACTAATATGAAAAGTACAACCAGCAATCATTGAGCCTCCTACGGTCCTTATAAACAGAAGCCTTGACGAAGGTATTTTCCCTACTAAACTAAAAGAATCCAAATTAATTCCACTTTTTAAAGGAGGAGCTCCAACAGTAATTGATAACTATCGACCAATTAGCTTACTTCCAATTTTTTCGAAAATATATGAAAAGCTTGCTGCAAAAAGACTATATGAATACTTTGAAGCTAATAAAATTCTTTCTGATAAACAATATGGATTTCGGAAAAACAGATCCACTGAACTCGCAATTACGGATCTTATAATGAATATAAAATCGGCGCAAGATGATGGTTTATATTCTCTGGCGATTTTTCAAGATTTAACAAAAGCTTTTGATTGCGTTGATTTTGACATCCTTCTTGAAACATTAGAAGGATATGGGATAAAGTCGACGGTTCTTGAATGGATTCGGTCATACTTAACAAATAGACGTTGTAAAATACTTGCTAATGGTATCTTATCAGATTCATTCGATGTAACTTGTGGGGTGCACCAGGGATCAGTTCTTGGACCATTACTTTTTTTTAATTTATGTGAATAAGTCAGAATGGAAGCAAGTTCAAATTCTTCAGAATAAACCTATACGTGCAATTTGCAAGCTTGAGCCTCGTCAGAGTGTGAAGGCGTTTTTAATAAGACTTAAGATATTAAATGTGGCTCGACTTCAAGAAAAAAAGATTGCCGAAACTTTATATAAAGTAAGCACAAATATCGCACCTGAGTCGTTCATGTCAGTTTTTCGAAGGAATGATGAAATTCACCAACATGATACTCGGCATGCATCGCAACTAGTTACAGAAACGAGACGTCTCACGTCATCTGGTTTTTCAATTAGATTTACCGGACCGAAAATATGGAATTATTTGCCAAATACTTTGAGAAATGCTAATAGCCTACCAGAGTTCAAAAGTAAGATTAAAAGCTTCTTAATGGAAAACATTGAATTAGATCCTAATTTCTTTTACCGATAGTTCTCTATGTTTTGTTTTATTAATTTACGTTTGTTTTCTTTTCTTTTCCCTTCTTCTTCTTTTCTCTTCTTATCTTATATTTTTATTCTTGATGATTGAATGAATACTGTCACCCGTTACGGGCAGTGCTCTCTTAGGGTTTAGTTAGTTTATAGTGTGTGATTTGTTTTTTTTTGTTAATAAACGAATTGAAACGAATTGAATTGAAAAATATATAAGTTTTATTGAGTTTAGTCATCCCATCAAAGGTTATGAGCCTGAGAAAATTTGCCTGATTTTCGAAAAAAGGGGGAACCACTCCCTAAAAGTAATAAAATCTTAATGAAAATCACATAATCAGATTCAGCGTATCAGAGAACCCTACCCTAGAGGTTTCAAGCTTCTGTCTGCAAAAGTATGGAATGTCATATTTTTTCCAGAAGAAAGATCACGGTTGCGTGTTTATTTGTTTGTTTTTTTCCCACGGGTGATCATAGCGACCCTGTGGGCCTCAAACATTGGGAAAATAAATTAAAAGTAAAGTGCCTTTTTTTAAGTGGCCGAAAAAGTTAGAGGGCAACTACGCCACTTTTTCCCAAAATCGCCTGATCAAAATTCTGAGATTGCTATTTTGTTCACCATAGCTGAAAGCACTAATAACTATGTCTTTGGAGATAACTTGACCACCCCAGCCCCTGGGGAAAGGTCTTTAAGTTAAAAAATTTATACGTTGTTTACGTATAGTATTTGTTATTGGGACGAATGCATACATTTATCGGGTGAGTAAGAAGTTTTGCAAAGGAGGAGACTTTGCACGCAGAGAATTTTCTATGGAGAGGGAATTTTCCAGGGGGTGAGCTTTTCAGGGGACATTGTATACTGGGGGAATTTCCCAGAGTTCCTATACGAAATCTTTTTACGTGTCTCTTTCTCTTTACTGACTCATTTTACGAGTACAGGTGTTAAGGGTAATTGTTTGGGGTAAATTTTCACCAAGATCGAATTGTCCACAGGATATTCCCGTGGGGAGGGGAATGTTTATGTGGAGGTGGAGCCAGATTTCCTGGCGGTATTTAAAAACGATTAGAAATTAAAAATATAAAAAAAACAAGTTCTTTCAACTGAGAGTCAGGAGCAGTATTGAAACTTCAAAGAAACAGAAATTATTAAGTAAGGGCTACCTCCTCCACAACACCTGGCTCTTTACGCTGAAGTTTAAATTTTGTCCCAATTCTTTAAAAGCGACTTCATAAACACAAGGGTTGTTTAATTAGAACAATAAGTAACTCTTTCAAAATTACCGAAAAACTTTATCGTGAAGAGCGAGGTGTTGTGGACAGGGCAACCTCCTTAGCATACGTAATAACTTAAGTTCGTTTGGAATTTTAATATTTCTACTTACTTTCAGTTGAAAAAACTTGTTTTTTTTAATTTAATCTGCAACAAGGCTTTAAGTAAGTCAGAAGATTTGAAAGCTGGTAGTCAGTACAGGAAAGAATTACTGATAAATATCAGCAGAAAAGACAGTAAAGAAATAGAAGGAATATTTAAAGTTCCCATCAACTTTATTTTTTTTACAGAATAGAATAGACTCTAAGGAATTACTTTAATTAAATAAAATTAAGGCGCATACAATGATTTTCACTTTAGCACAAAACCGGAAATTTCTATAATTCTACATTAATTCATTATCAAAATTTGTTTTGGTCTACAGGGAGCATCTATAGGCTAAAATTATTGTCTTTTTTATCGCTTGTATATTTATGTAAAATCATTACAACTATTATTAAATAAACCCTTAAAATAAAGGAATTAAATACATTATTTTCTGAAGAGACATCTTAAGCACTGGTCTTCCATAACACAAAAAAAACATGAAAAAGTCAAAATTCTGCATGGCCATAAAACCAAAATTAAAAAATGTACACCAAAATAATTGTGTGGTGTTTGCATGTATACATGAATAAACCTTGTAAATTTTGTTAAGATCTGGGCCATGATAATAGATGGAATGACCAAGAGACAAGCAGGAGACCAATCATATGCATGCAAAAAACAACCAGAAATAGTTTTGCTGTTAAATTAGTTTTTGAACAACTACACATCTCTTATGTAATACTAATACCAATGTCAGTAGTAATGGTTAGATTGGTCCAGCCAGTACATAATTTGCATATTCGAGCCAGTACAGAATTTCCATACTCCAGCCAGTACATAATTTGCATACTCCAACCAGTACATAATTTGCATACTCCAGCCATTACATAGTTTGAATATTCCTATCAGAACCTAATTAGCATATTCCTATCGGGCCTTAGCAACCAGGTCCATCATACGTCCGGGAGGAACCTAATTTACATAATCCTGTCGCTGCTCCTTATTTACATAAGTCAAGCAGTCTACCGAGCTACATAAGTCATATAAAACTGGTTTACATTATCAAAAGTTTAACCTTCACTGAGTGAATATAGGTCTGGATTTGAAATGTATTTTGGCTGGGATTTTAAATGCATTTTATAGTAAGAAATGAATTTTAATAAATCAAAAAGCAATAAGTCTGCTACCCCTTTTTTCTTATGACGCGCGCTTGGACAAAGTAAACTTGAAAAAGTTTGTCCCCAATGAATGAATTATTATGGCATTTCTTTTCAGAGGGAACTTACGGTCATCTATGCCTCACCTCCAGGGACCCCAATGCCCCTCCCCCTAACTTTTTGTCCCCTTTTTATTTTTTTACTTCATTTTTTTTTAACTTGAAAATTTTTCAACTTTTTTTCATATCTTAAAATGACATTAAATATACTTATAACATAAAAACTTACTTGCGGTATTTTCAAAATACTAAATGAAGATGATATAAATATGCTAGTCGTGACTTTTCCTATTAGAAAAATAACATTTGTGGTGATTGACTCGTGAAATTTTAAAGAGATTCAAAGAATACTTTAAGAAATTAAAGAAATTCACTCGAGATATTTTGGAAATACGAAATGAAAATGATTTTTTTTTTATGTTAGCCAGTGTTTTCTTTACTTAGTTTAATTTTGAACTAAGATTTTTTAACTTCTTCTTATCATGTCTTAAAAATGACTACATATTTGTAACCAAAGAAATTCACTTTTTGAAATACGCAATGAAAATGATATAAGTTAGTCATAATGTTTTCTCTTAGAAAAACAATATTTATAGTGACATTTTTTTTACTTAGTTTTTCCAACGACTTAGAATATTTATTCAAAAGTCAGAGATGCAGAAACAAGAATTTTTAGACAAAGACACTACTATCATGCTCAAAAGCACTGTATTAGAGTCTGAAATAGGTTGATAAGGTTTTTACCAAAGTCTGAGAGAGATGATGAAGATTCTTTTAAGACTTAGAGACACATGAAGTGGGAATGTATCAAGATTCAGAGGCAGGTGGGTCAGAATTTTTCAAAAGTCACACACATAATATTTTCCCAAAGAAGAGAAAGACTTAGTTATCAAAATTATACAAGCCCCAAGCGCTTTTAACTTGTTCAATGCGTAATTGGATTTATTTGGCCTGTGAGATATCTAGTTTAATGTTTTGATTTTAGTTGCTATTTGAATTTAATAGTAAAAATAAAATGGATGGCATACCATTGTGGATACTTCTTTGCTATCACAGACCTTAACCTGTGACCAACCTTCACTTAGTAATCTGAAATTATTTTTTTTTAGCCAAACACTTTTAGCTTACTCACTTTTTTTCTCTCAGGCTGAAATATAAGTTTCTAACGAAGTTAATAACATCGACTATATTTTAAACACTGTTATGAAAATCCTATGATCGAAACGACACATACCCCAAACGCTTTTAGCTGATTCAATGTGCTAAATTGGATTTATTTCGACGGTGAGATATCTAGTGTCATGTTTCTGATTTTGTTGCTACTTGAATTTAACATTAAAAATACTCTGACCTCCGATTGTTTTAGTAAATGACCGAGTAAAAAAATAAATATGAAATTACTTTTCAGTACATCAAACTCATTTACTTGGTAAATTCTGAATGTTTTAGTTGCTGACTGAATATCAAAAATTTAATAAAAGCACTTTTTAATGCAACAAACTGAACTACTTGGTAATTTCTAAATGTTTTAGATGCCAACTTTATATCATAAAATTTAAAAAAAACAATATCCGCTACAAATTCAGCTAGTTTGTAAATTCCAAGTCTTTTATTTGCTGACTGCGTATCAATATTTAATAAAAGCACTTCCGAGTACAAAAAACTCAACTAGTTGGTAAATTCCGAGTGTTTTAGTTGCCGACAACGTGTATAATAACAAGAGCTAAGAGCTCATGTGGCATTTGTGGCGAGGCAGGAAGAGCCGAGAGCCAAGAGCTCATACGGTATGAGCTCTAGCAAAATTCAAAGAATCAACAGATTGATTTTAAAAAATCAAAGGCTAAATGCTGGTCAGGTTTGAAGTAAAAGCCTCTGAGTCACAAGGTCCTTCTAAATATGAAAATTCATTAAGGTCCAATCACCCACTCGTAAGTTATAAATACCTCATTTTTTCTAATTTTTCCTGTCCCTAAAGCCCCCCAGATAGTCGAATCGGAAAAACGACTTTATCAAGTAAATTTCTGCAGCTCCCTGACAAGCCTACCAATTTTCATCGTCCTAGCACGTCCAGAAGCACCAAACTCGCCAAAGCATTGAACCCCACCCCCTAACTCCCCCAGAGAGAGCGGATCCAGTACGGTTACGTCAATCACGTATCTACGACATTTGCTTATTCTACCCACCAAGTTTCATCCCAATTTCTCCACTCTAAGCGTTTTCCAAGATTTCGGATTTCCCCCTCCAAATCCCCTCAATGTCAACAGATCTGGTCGGGATTTGAAATAAGAGCTCTGAGACATGATATCATTCTAAATATCAAATTTCATTAAGATCCGGTCACCCGTTCTTAAGTTAAAAATACCTCATTATTTCTAATTTTTCCAAATTAACACCCCCCAGCTCCCCCAAAGACACCAGATCCGTTCCAATTATGTCAATCACGTATCTATAACTTTTGATTATTCTTCCCATTAATTTTCATCCCGATCTCTCCACTCTAAACGTTTTCCAAGATTTCCAGTTTCAAATATTTCTGTTTCCCCCTCCAATCCCCTATCTCCCCGGATCGGATTAGAATTAAAAATGGAGTATATGAGACATAAGATCCTTCTATATATCAAGTTTCAGGAAGATCCGATCACCCATTCGTAAGATAAAGATACCTCAATTTTCACGTTTTCCAAGAATTCCGGCTTCCACCTCCAACTCCCCCCAATGTCACCGGATCAGGTCGGAATTTAAAATGAGATCTCTAAAGCACAAGATCCTTCTAAATATCAAATTTCACTGAGATGTGATCGCCCCTTCGTAAGTTAAAAATACCTCATTTTTTAGAATTAACCCTCCCTCCCAACTCCCCCAAAGAGAGCGGATCCGTTGCAGTTATGTCAATCACGTATCTAGGACTTGTACTCATTTTTCCCACTAGGTTTCATCCCGATCCCTCCACTCTAAGCGTTTTCCAAGATTTTAGCCCCCCTCCCGAAATCCCTCCAATGTCCACCGGATCCGGTCGAGATTTAAAATAAGACCTCTGGGACACGATTTCCTTCCAAACATCAAATTTCATTAAGATCCGATCACCCGTTCGTAAGTTAAAAATACCTCATTTTATAATTTTTCCAATTTAACCGTCCCCCACTCCTCCCTAGATGCTCGAATCGGGGAAACGACAATTTCTAATTTAATCTAGTTCGGTTCCTGATACGCCTGCCAAATTTCATTGTCCTAGCTTACCTGGAAGTGCCTAAAGTAGCAAAACCAGGACAGACAGACAGACAGACCGACCTACTGACCGACAGAATTTGCGATCGCTATATGTCACTTTGTAGATACCAAGTGCCATAATAAAACAATTTTGACCACAACAAACTCGGCTACTTTGGTGAATTCCGATTCTTTTAGTTGCTGACTGGGCATAAACAAATTGATAAAAGCACCTTTGAGTACTTTAGTTGCTGGCTGAGTGCCGAAAAATTTAACCGTTAAGTAGACAAAGCTCATATAGTTGGTGATTTACCAGTCTTTTACATGGTGACTGGGTACCAAAAAAATGATAAAAACACGCCTGAGTACACCAAGCTCAGATAAACGGTAAATTCCGAACGTTATAGTTGCTGACTGGGTATAAAAAAATTAATAAAACACAATAATTTTGATTAATAGACTCACATACTGATTGTTTAACAAATTCCATTGGGATAAATGAACTACTAGTTTTGCTATTACGAAACAAGTCTTTTTAAACTTGAGCAAAGGTATATAGGCTTTACGAAGCGCTTCTCTACTTAGATACTACATTAATAACTTCCAAGGTAATTGGAATATATTACACTGAATTTATTGGCTTGAAAAATTCATCTTGCGGTACTATATTTGAAGGAGCATTTTTGTTATTGACCATGGAACAGAAAGAAATTGACTGTTATCACTGGAAAGTGAACTATAATATGTTTGAGCACGATAAAAGCTTCTGAAGTAATACATTATGCAACCGAAAGAGAAAGGGATTTTATGACCGAGTGATTAAACCATATAACAAATGTGGCAAAGAACTAGGTACTGCTCAAGAAGAAGGGAGAGAAATATGCTATTTTTTGGGGTTGAAGCGTTGTATGTCAATGGTAATGTACCAACAGTTAATTTTTTAACAAGAACTGAAATGTCCCAGATTTTAAGGGACTTATCACCATCACGCAGATCTGATCGTGCAAGTGTATACGACACAGTAATAAATATGCTATAGCATGGGGCCCTGTTTGTGGATGTATAATAGTGAACTTTAAGTATTATTTTTTATGTAAATATGTGAATTATAAATAAATCATTTTGATTATGTTCAAGCAATAAACATCTTTAAGCTTAATCCGTCTTTACTTTTAGAATAGTCATAGTTCATAGATAGAACAATACTCTTGATATATCTCACTCCTCCACCAGTCAAAAGTGACGCTGGAATGGGAATTCTCTGGATTTTTCTGTATTTCAGGAGAGCCCAACCTCACTTCAGGGACAAATTTCAGAGAGCCTGTTACAAGAAGCAATCGCACACCTAGTTTCAAACGAAGCTATGGTGGATGAAAATATTGAAACAGAAATATCATTTTACTGCGATTGTAGCATCTAAAGGTAGTTATCATCATTTCACCGATTCTTATATGTCTAATGTTCTCAATTTAGAACAGGTGAACATTGGAATAGATGGCGAGAATCTGGACGAGACGAGGAGACAAATATTGAGTGAGATGAAATCAAGTAGAGAAGAGAAACTCAGTTTTAGATTGGTCAAGTAAGAAACTAATGGAAGAAAGGACGCCCTTACCACTCCAAGGAAGCTTAAAAGCATAACGAAGGTATTGGAACAGGAGATGCAGTATACTAGAAAGGGATCAAGAAGAGCAAAACAAAAGATCAAGAAAAGCAGTCCCTTTACAGGAATTCTTCATATTCTTATAGAAATGACTGAGAAGAATAGGCCACACAAAAATTCATCATTGTTCTGGAAGAACTCATGTTTATCAATTTATGCTAAATCTCGTTACTGATGGCACTTATAAGAAAGTTTTTGCTTTTGTATTTGCGATAAATCTTTCTTTTACCATATTAATTTGGTTTTAGATTTTAATTAGAGCTGGGTTAAGGAGTAAAAAACTGAAACATATTTTTTATGGTCAAAGATGTTTGAACAGGATCTTTTTTCATCAGAAATTTAATAAAGTGCTAGACAAACCGTCACAAATAACAAGACCAAGATGTCTGCTGCTGTAAACGTTTATGTCTGTATTGATCTTCTAAACGGGACTATTTGAATAAAATTCCAAAATCACTTGACCAAGCCAGAAGATCAAGATGTCTGCTATTGTGTGATGTGTCTCAATTTATCTTCTGAATGGAATCATTTAAACAAGAATTTTAAAGAACTTCACAAAGCACAAGACCAAGATGTCTGCTTTCGTAAACGTTTATATTTCTATTAATCTTATGAATGGGACTATTGAAATAAAATTCCTTACTCCTGTAAACAAGACACATTCTTCTGAAACAGATGCTTGTGTTTTGTAACGTTTTTTGAATTTTCTTTTTACTGTGAATTTTCTTTTCGTCTCTTTCTTCCAGCGTTTGGGCTGTTATCTTTGTTTTGTTTTTTTCATGTTTTGTTTAGGCTAGATTCTCACGCTTTTATTTATTTTTTTAATCACTGATAAAGGCCTCTGGGTGTGAAGAAAATTTTCAGATTGGTCTTTATTGAAAGTTATTTTTTCGTTTTTCTCCACAGTCTTGTTTAAACTATTACACCTGTTTTTCTAAAAAAAATTATTTATTTATATTTGAAAACAGAAAAGGATTCACGGCGCCACTGATAAAACTGAAGATCTTTGATACTTGATGCAGCTAGAAGGAATGCCACAACTTTTAAAACGAATAGCGATATCCTTTGTTATCCAAGAGGCAAGCTGGATATGATGTCTCTATAGAAGATGCCAAACTAGGGCATATTTACCCTAGAAATATGAATAGCTTTTCTAATCCTTGCCTCAGCGGTTTCAAGGCTGTGAAATAATTTTCTACGGGAAACGATAAAAAATCCAAATAAAAACCAATTCAAAGCCCGTTTCATTTTCACTGACCTAGGTACTTTACAGATCAAAACCGATTAACATACAAAATATAAAACCATATAATATAAACCCTAAAACCGTATGTTAAAATATAAAACATATATAAAAATATAAAACAATATAAATATAAAGATATAAAATATAGAACATATAAAACGATTCGAATCCTGTTCTTTTCACTGTTCTTGGTACTTTTACACCAACACTGATTAAAACCCCCTTTAATTTTTGCAGTTCCTGGTACTTTTACTGGTCAAATTTATTCAAATAACCGTTTCATTGTCTCTGTTATTTATGCTTTTATCAGTCGAATCGATTCAAATATCATTTCATTGTCTCTTTTCTTGATACTTTTAAAGATCAGACTGTTTAAAACCTCCACTTTATTTTCTTGTTTGTTGGTACTTCTACTGGTAAAGTCGATTCAAATCAACATTTGATTTTCGTTCTTCTTGAAACTTTTAATGATCAATCTGTTTCAACCATATTTCATTTTCATTGTTCTTGGTACTGTAACTGATTAAATTGATTCAAATACTCATTTCAGTATCGCTGTTGTTGGTACTTTTAGCAGTCAAATCGATTTAAATCTCATTTCATTGTCTATGTTCTTGATACTTTTACAGATCAAACCTATTCAAATCCCATTTTATTTTCATTGTTCTTGGTACTTTTACGGATCAAATCGATTAAAATTCCTTTAGTTTTCAGGGTTCTTCGTACTTTTACCGATAAAATCAATCCAAACACCGTTTCATCTTTACTTTCCTTGGTACTGTGATAGATCAAATCGATTAAAATCCCCTTCATTTTCATAATTCTTGGCACATTTACATATAAAACCGATTCAAATCCCGTTCCATTTCCACTGTTCTTGGTACTTTTACAGATCAAAACCGATTGAAACTTCCTTTCATTTTCACAGTTCTTGGTACTTAAAACAGATCAAACTGACTCAAATACTCATTTCAGTGTCACTGTTATTGATACTTTTAGTGGTCAAATCGATTCAAATATCATTTCATTGCCCCTGCTCTTGATACTTTTATTGGTCATACCTATTCAAATCCCGTTTCATTTTCACTGTTCTTGATAATTTATAAATAAAATCGATTAAAATTCCCTTTCACCATGCCGCCATCTATAGCTATAGTTAGCGATAATGCCACTTATGACTTTGGTTAGGTAGATGGCAGCACTAGGGGAATCCCCATTATGTGTGGTCTTATAAAAGTGCCAGTACCAGGATTCAAAGGGGTAGGGACCAGCTCGGTACGTTGAAAGGATACTATTTGTAACATAATTCGTTTTAAGTTAAGCGTCAATGATGCAGCAGGTTTCAGACTTTTATAGTGAGAAGAGGAGGGAAAACCCAAGCTCTTGTTTGTAGTGATTTGTGTTGGTTTCAAGCTTGATTTGCATTTTCAATTTAAGTTTCACTTATTTTAAGATTTATTTATTCATTTATATTAGTACCTATTGTATGTTTGTTCGCTATGATTGTTTATTAAATTTCTGTTCGTTTTAGGTTTCAATGCCTCATGATGCAGGCATTGATTAGGTTCGAAGCCTGAATGATGCAGCAGGTTTCAGACTTTTATAGTGAGGAGAGGAGGGAAAACCCAAGCTCTTGTTTGTAGTGATTTTATTTTGGTTTCATGCTTGATTTGCATTTTCAATCTAAGTTTCACTTGTTTTAAGATTTTTTTATTCATTTATATTAGTACCTATTGTATGTTTGTTCGCTATGATTGTTTATTTTATTTCTGTTCGTTTTAGGTTTCATTTATACCTCAATAGCAAAATATATTTGTTAGTTTTAAGCTTGATTTGCATATTCAATTTTAACTTTATTCGTTTTAAGATTTATTTATTCATTTATATTATTAACTTTTTATGTTTTTTGCTATGATTGTTTTTTAATTTTTGCTGGGTTTCATTTATTCACTAATAGTAATTTCTGGTCGTTTTGAGTTCGAGTTATTGTAAGTTTATATTTCTTCTGATCTCAAGTTTAATATAGCCTTTATTTTTCTTTGAAAAATTTCTTTTTCAAGAAATTTCGAGGGCCACAGAGGGAGGACCAGGGGTCAACTCCCAAGGCCTTTGGAATAAAATATAGATAATAATTTGTTTTTTTGGGGAAGGGGTGTCGGGCCATGGAGGGATCACCAGGGACCAGCTGCAAAGATTTATCAATTACTGACATTTTTCGAGGAACGAAGGGGTATCAGGCTATGGAGGACCAAGATTCAGCTCACATTTGTTTTGGAAAGAAATATTGTAAATAAATTGTTGTTTTTTCTTCAGGGAGGGAGGGCGTTGGGCCATGTAGAGAAAGTCAGGAGTCAGGTCCCTTAATTATTGGAATAAAATAGCTTTCATACGTTTTTGTGTGGGGGTGAGGGTTAGACCTATCTGATCTGTGAATACTTTCAGAGCCTTCGTATAAGAACCTTATTTCTCCCCAGGACATAAAATACAACACTTACCCCCAGGCTCTGGGGGGGGGGGTGTATTGACCCTTGAGTTTTTGTTATATGATCTTTTGACTTACTTTAACAAAATGGCTATTTCAAAAATTCAATCAGATGAAATTGGGGTAAAAAGGGCAGAAGGGCTAATCCTCTTTTGAATCTTAAACAAGGAACTAGAGCTTTCAATTCGTAATAGAATGATCCCCTAATGAAGTTTAGACTGCCGTTCCTTCCACAAAAAACATTATATGTCTTGGGACATGATTTACCATATTTGCCCCCAGGTTCTGGGGGTTATGAAAACCTCTGAGTTTTGGTTACATGATCTGTGGTCTATTTTGGACTTAAGGAATATATCAAAAATTCGATTGGATCCATTTTGGGAAAAGACAGCTGTTGGAGGGGGACCGTTGCCATCATATTGCTCTTGACTCTCAAAAGGAAACTAGAAATTTCTATTTCTAGTCATTTGAGGATCCTTCGAAGTTTACATGACCATTTCTTCCATAAAAATTTTATATACCCTGGGTATAAGTTACAGCCCTTCCCCCAGGTTATAGTGGGGTTATACTGAATCCAAAATTTTTGTTGTCTGATTGTTGGACTATTTCAAACATACTGGCAATCTATAATTTTGATCAGATGCATTTAAGGAAAAGAGGGTGTGTGGGGGAGGAGTAGATACCTTTTGGCTCATAAAAAGGCAACTAGAACTTTCAATTTCTATCAAATGAGCCACCTCTGACGTTTATACGACCAACCATTACATAGGTCCTTATATGCCCCATGGGCATAACTTAAAACACTATCCGCTGGCCTCTGGGGGTTCGTGTCAACCCCAGAGTTTTTGTTATATAGTGTATTTTTTTTTGTATATAGTATTTGTATATTGAGTATATAGTTGCCCTCTGATCACTTTTGATTCTTAATAAGAGCATTAGAACTTCTGATTTTCAATCGAGTTAGCCCCCTCTGAAGTTTATACCTACACCCCTTCCATATGAACTGCCTCTGGGAAAAGAACATTGGAGCCATATGGCCTTTACTATAGGCAACGCTAAAGCGTTGCAAAGTATTGAAATTGAAACTAACATGTTTCTATAAAACAAAATAATTAACTTTCGGGTCATTCACAAAATAATGAACTTCCATATTATTCATTAGATTTATTTCAGAGAGAGTTCAATGACAAAGTTCATTCAAATTATAGATGTAAATTTTCTTTTTCCATTTAAAAGTAAACTTCTTTCAAAATTATAAGCTATATAAATCATAACATTTACTAAACCTGACAGTAATAAATTACTGTCTGCAGAATATGTAGCTATAAAATATCAATTTTCAATAAATGTTCATTTCAATTTTAAATGGTAGGTTTTTAACCTTTTCTCCTAGCAAAAAAAGGAACAAGGCACTACTTTATAGGTCCCTTTAAGGGCCCAGAATCTGTCAAGGTATTTATTAATATATATGAATATTTATTATATATATATATATATATATATATATATATATATATATATATATATATATATATATATATATATATATATTAATATGTATATATTTAAATGTTTATTTGTTTATAATGGCATAGATAAATACATTTAGAAACAGCATAGAAATCTGTTTATTTTCATTTTTTATTAAATCACATTTTGTTTTTATTATTATCACGTTTTATTAATATTTTTTGAATATATATATATATATATATATATATATATATATATATATATATATATATATATATATATATATATATATATATATATATATATATATATATATATCTCCAAAAAAAAACTAGTAAATAGCCCAGAAGTTCATTATTTTGTGAATGACCTGAAAGTTAATTATTTTGTTTTATCTAAATATCTTAGTTTCAATTTGAATACTTTAGAATTTCTAGTAATGATGATTGCTGTATATGTGATTGAAATATTTAGACTTTTGTACCTATTTTCACTGTCTTTAATAAAATGGTTTTATCTTCATTTAAATGTTTATTTGTTTATAATGGCATAGATAAATACATTTAGAAACAGCATAGAAATCTGTTTATTTTCATTTTTTATTAAATCACATTTTGTTTTTATTATTATCACGTTTTATTAATATTTTTTGAACTAAACTAATCTATAGTTTATTGTTTTTATTCTTGTGTCAGGTATTTGTTACATGTCCATGATTAAATTAAAAAAAAAAAAAAAATTTTACCTGAAAGTAAGGAGCAATGTTAAAACTTAAGACAAACAAAATTATTACGTATATTAAGGAGGTTGCCCCCTCCTCAACATCTAGTTCTTTATACTAAAGTTTCTATTAATTTAAAAAAATCTTCTTATTGTTCTAATGAAACAACCCTTGAGTTTCTGTTGTCGTTATTAAGGAGTTGGGACAAAATTCAAACTGTAGTGTAAAAAACGTGTTGTTTAGGAGCGATAAACCCCTTCATATATGTAATAATTTCTGCTCATTTGAAGTTTAAATGTTGCTCCTTACTTTAAGTTAAGAAACTTATTTTTCCATTTAATTCCTAATATTTTTTTTTTTTAAGTGCCAGGAAATCCAGCTTCATTTTGATGGGAAAATCTCCCCTCCCTATGGGAAGATCCTCTAGACAATTCAATCCCATGAAAATTTACCCTGAGCAAGTACCCATAACATCTCTATAAATAAAATTAAGTCAGCAAAGAGAGAGTAAGAGAAATAAAAAAAAGTACAGAAATTCTGGCAAATCACCTCAGTTTACAATGTCCCATGAAAAGCTTACCCCCAGAAACTTCTCTGCCCAAGGAAAATTTTCCCTGTGAAAAATCCCCTAGGACTAAATCCACCCCTCCCCTCCACCCAAAAAATGTACACAAACTTCCCAAAAATATATAGGCTACTATGCATAAACAAGGCATATTTTATAGCTTATACACCATTCCCCACAGGCTGTGGGGGTCATGTTACTTCCAAAGGCATAGTTATTAGACCTTTAAACTATGCTGAAAAAAATGGCCAGCTCAAAATTTTGATCAATCAATCTTTGGGGAAAAGGGGCCATTGAAGGTTGGCTAGTTGCCCTCCAATATTTTTGGTCACTTAATAACGGCTCTAAACCTTTTATGCTTTCTATGCTTTGCATTTTATTCTTTCTACCCCTTGGATATCAGTTTCTGAAACTTGTAATAAGTCCACCTTAAAATATCTAAATTTGACTCACAAAATGTAATATGATTATTGTTTTTCAATGTTTTAACATTCCCAGTTGCACTTTCATATTATTTAAATCAATAAAATCATTATAGTCTCGTGCAAAGAAATGGTTCCAGAACAAGTACAGGACAGGGACTAACATATTTTCTCAAGTCTACACAAAACATTTAAGATGGCTTAGGACTGGACAGTAAGAAGTCCCTTGGACAACAGGTATGAATATGCAATCCTGGAGCCATCTTGGTCACAGCATCACTTTCTGCACTTGCTAATGCTCTTAAATGAACCAGAGTTAAAATCTTGCACAAGCAACCTCAAGCCTATGAACTCTAACAAGCCTATGTCTAAAAATGAACTCAAGTCTATAAACTCATTATATACGGTATTCATGTCTAAAAATATTATGCTATTATGGGAGGGGGCAGCCCATATAGGATAATTTAGCTAGGAGAATGTTTTTTAGCCCACTAAAAAAAAAAAAAAATACAAGAAGATTTATCCATAGATCAGAATCTAGTGCAAATGCTTTGTTGTTTAGAAAGCTATAATTTCTCCTTGAGTGGTACCATTCCTCAAGGTCACCCTGCATTGCTATTTACAATCATGGATTTGGCCAGGCAAACATACAAAGGGTCGACACTGATACGACTATGAGGCCATGTAAGCAGGATGTCACCTTTTAGAGATAGAGACTGACAAATGAACTTATCAAAGAGCAGAGACCAAAACCCATCTCAAAGCACCAGAACAGCTCAAACCTTTTATACCAGGCCAATTATTGTCAGGCTATTCATCAATTTGAATACATATTGGTAAAAATGTAGATTTTGCTTACAGCCAAAAGTTATGTCTGACCACATTAGAGGGAGGAAGGATGAGTTATGAGAGCAGCCATGTTTATATCTGGGTTTACCTAAGACTCTAGTATAGTGGTGCCAAACAGCCTAGATTAATGTGAAAGTGAAAGAGTTAAATAGAGTTATCTAAAAAACTGTACTCAAAAGTAGATATAAAGAGGGTATAAGTCTAAGAGCAGTCCAGTACATAAGGATACATGTTAGGAAATTAATTCCTGCTTCATAATGTTACCTTAAATAACCTTAAATTGCAGCTTGGAGCAATCTAAGGATTTTCCTTGTAGAAACTCCAGAGTTGATAGTAAATGACACAGTTGAATATGTACACTTGACTAGTTCAAGTGCTTCCCAGTTATACTACCATTCTTTCATTGACAATTTGTTGTCAACAAAATAATTTGTTGATTAAGTATGTAGAGTAATCCTAGTTAACATATTTTGCAAGGGGAGAACCTTTATCTTCATGGTAAAATTCTAGTTTAGTGACTTCTTACTATTTTGGAAAGGGGTTAGGTTAAGAAAATGAAACTTTCAGGGATGGGTCTACAGGCTAAAGTATGTCCTGGGAAGATATTTTGAAGTACCTATCTCTACTCCTTCTCCCTCTAGAGGGCCCTCACCTTTGATGATCTTTAAAAATATGTGTGTTATAAAAGTGAAACCTTGCAAAATAGATCTTCTGCTTGAATGAAGTACAACAAAATTGTTTCCTAAAGTATGTCCTGGGAAGATATTTTGAAGTACCTATCTCTACTCCTTCTCCCTCTAGAGGGCCCTCACCTTTGATGATCTTTAAAAATATGTGTGTTATGAAAGTGAAACCTTGCAAAATAGATCTTCTGCTTGAATGAAGTACAACAAAATTGTTTCCAGCTTCACAACTTTGCTCAACCCCAATTTATAAGGTTTTAAAGGTATGCAAATAAATTTCCTAAATTTAAAAAAAGAGCTAAGAGCTCATATGGCACTTGTGACGAGGCAAGAAGAGCTATGAGCCAAGAGCTCATATGGTATGAGCTCTGACCAAATTCTAAGAATCAATAGATTGATTTAAAAGGAAAATCAGAGGCTTAATGCTGGTCAGGATTTAAAATAAGAGCTCTGAGTCACTCACAATGACCTTCTAAATATCAAAATTCATTAAAATTCAATCACCTACTTGTAAGTTATAAATACCTCCTTTTTTCTAATTTTTCCTCTCCCTTTAGCCCCCCAGATGGTCAAATCTGGGAAAACGACTTTATGAAGTCAATTTGTGCAGCTCCATGACACACCAACCAATTTTCAACATCCTAGCAAGTCCAGAAGCACCAAACTTGCCAAATCACTGAATTCCTCCCTCCAACTCCCCCAAAGAGAGCAAATCCAGTACGGTGACGTCAATCATGTAACTATGACATTTGCTTATCCTATCCACCAAGCTTCATCCTGATTCCTCCACTCTAAGTGTTTTCCAAGATTTCCGATTTCCCCCTCCAACTCCCCCCAATGTCAACAGATCTGGTCGGGATTTGAAATAAGAGCTCTGAGACATGAATTCCTCCTAAATATCAAATTTCATTAAGATCTGGTCATCTGTTCTTAAGTTAAAAATACCTCAATTTTTCTAATTTTTCCAAATTAACACCCCCCAGCTCCTCCAAAGAGAACAGACCTGTTCTAATTATGTCAATCATGTATCTAGAACTTATGCTTATTCTTCCCATCAAGTTTCATCCTGATCTCTCTACTCTAAGCATTTACCAAGATTTCTGTTTCCCTCCTCCAACCACCTATGTCCCCGGGATCCAATTCAAGTCAAAAATGGAGCATCTGAGACATAAGATCCTTCTATATATCAAGTTTCATTAAGATCCAATCACCTATTCATAAGATAAAAATACCCAAATTTTCATGTTTTCCAAGAATTCTGGTTTCTCCCTCCAACTCCCCCCAATGTCACAGGATCTGGTCGGAATTTAAAATAAGAGCTTTAAAGCATAAGATCCTTCTAAATATCAAATTTCATGTAGATCTGGTCACCTTTTGTAAGTTACAAATACCTAATTTTTCTGAATTACTCCCCCCTCCCCCAGCTCCACCAAAGAGAGTGGATCTGTCTGGTTATGTCAGTCATGTATCTTAGATTTGTTTTTGTTCTTCCCATCAAGTTTCATCCTGATCTTTCTGCTTTTAGTATTTTCTAAGATTTCCAGTCCCCCCCCCCAATTGACGCAGGATCCAGTTGAGATTTAAAATAAGAGATCTGAATTATGAAGTCCTTCTAAATATGAAGTTTCATGAAGATCCAATCACTCCTTTGTAAGTTAAAAATACATCATTTTTTCTAATTTTTCAAAATTAGCCCTCCCCCCCCCCCCCAATAGAGCAGATCCATTCCAATTATGTCAATCATGTATCTAAGACTTCTGCTTATTTTTCCCACCAAGTTTTATCCCAATTCCTCCCCTCTAAGTGTTTTCCATAATTTTAGGTCCCCCCCCAATGTCACCTGATCTGGTTGGGATTTAACATAAGAGCTTTGAGACACAATATCCTTCCAAACATCAAATTTCATTAAGATCTGATCAACTGTTCAAAAGTTAAAAATACTTCATTTTTTCTATTTTTTCCAAATTACCCCCCCCCCCTAGATGGTTAAGTCGGGAAAATGACTATTTCTAATTTAATCAGGTCCAGTTCCTGATATACCTGCCAAATTTCATTGTCCTAGCTTACCTGGAAGTGCCTAAAGTAGCAAAACTGGGACTGACAGACAGACCGACAGAATTAGCAGTTTCTATATGTCACTTGGTTAATACCAAGTGCCATAAAACCATTGATATGGCTCAGAATTCTAATCAAATAACAGGAATTGCATTTTCAGAACTAAAGGCAGAGAAAAAGCAACTGGTAACTGAAAATTAAGGTAAAATGTTGTTTTGTCAAAATTTCAATAGGTATAGAACTGTCATGTAGGTAAATTTCAGGGCCCTCTAAAGGGGAGAAGGAGTAGATGTGGGTACTTTAAACACCTTCCCAATATATACTTTAGCCTGTAGACCCATCCCTGAAAGTTTCATTTTCCTAACCTAACCCCTTTCTGAGAAAGCAAAAAGTCACTAAGCTAGAACTTTACCAAATATTGACAAATTAGGTTAGGTTAGATGGCACTTGGGTCTTTGTTTATTAAGGATTTTGAAAAAAGAGAATAGCAGCACAAATCAGTGTTGCCACTTATGCCCCATTTCGCGACATTATGCCGCAATTCTGAGAGAAATGCCGCATAAAATTTTGATCATGCTGCATGCTGCAATTATGCTGTAAAATGGCTTTTTATACAGCATTTGTTCCCGTATGTAAAATTTATCCAACTTTAAGTTTCTTATCTTTCGCAAATGTCTTTGTTGCATAAAATGGGGATGTCAAAGTTTTGTGGAAGTCAATTATGGACCTTAATTAATGACCTGTTAGTCAGCAGCTTGTCCCCTGGGAGGCCAGTGTGTTTGAAGGGGGTTGAGTTATTTTTGCAGGTTTGATGAAACTTTGACATTTGAGTTTCTAAGTTCATCTCATGACTTCATGACCTCTGTCAGCTCAGCCCAAGTGTTTTCATACCAAGTGTTTTCAGAAGTGTTTAACACTTCTTCATCTCGATCAAACATTAGACAAAAATGCCATTGATGAAGATTAATTTCAGAATTATTTTTTTCAATCTTTTTTTTGTAAGTATATAATTTATATTTTAGTGTTAAAAAGGAGTCATAATAATCAAAAGTCTCTATTATTGGTTTTAAAGAAGGAAACATGCTAGAACAAAAAGATAGAACAAAAGACATAACATAGTTTAAAGATAAAAGTATAATTTACAAACTATATATCTGCTGCAGCATGTCTCCCTGTGGTTATAAACTGTGCTATTCCAGACATTTATGTGCTTTACTCAAAACACTACATGCTCTGAACAAAACACTACAAATAAATAATATAGCCTATTTGACTGTTCTTTAGCCTACTAAGATTAAAATGAGGATGATTGTACATTATAGCTTAAATTTCAGTTTTTAAATTCTTGTTCTATACTGTGTTCTATTCTTGTTATATTTGTGCCATAAATATTTAAAAATATGATAGAAAAACTGAAAATACCAGGAAAGAAGTGAAGATAAGGGTTCTCCCCCTGTAAAATATCTTAAATAGGATTATTCTGGATATTATGAAGTAAGAATTGTTTTCTTAACATGCTTCTTTATGTATGACTGCTCCTAGGCTTAACCAAAGAAAGTAAAAAGAATGAAACACAAATGGAATGGCTACATTAAAAACAACTTTGATGACAATGGTTTGGCTAGGTTCTAAAACATTCTGATTTTCCTTGCTTATACAAAAACTAGTAAAATTTATTGTATTGTAGCTACATTTATTAGGCTATGTGGTGCTCAAGACTTGTATCAGTTATTATTTTGAGATATTAGAAGCCCTCTCAGCCAGATGGCCTACAGGCCACACCATTGCACTTTAATTCAATAAAATTCACAGGTTTGATTTCCCATCTGTGATATACAGCTTGGGAACCTTGTTGCTGACTTGGACTGATATAACCTTCTCACATGAATATAATTTTTAAAGTTTAAAATCTTTTCAGTAAAATTCTAGTTAATTGACTTCTTGCTATCTTGGAAAGGGTTTAGGTTAGGAAAATGAAACTTTCAGGGATAGGTCTACATGCTATAGTATATCCTGGGAAGGTATTTTAAAGTACCCACCTCCACTCCTCCCTCTAAAGGGCCCTGAAATTTGCCTACATGACAGGTCTATACCTATTGAAATTTTGACAAAACAACATTTACCTTAATTTTCAGTTACTAGTTGCCTTTTCTCTACCTTTAGTTCTGAAAATGCAATTCCTGTTATTTGAGTAGAATTTTGAGCCATATCAATGTTTTTTTTTTTCAAAATTTAGGAAATGTATTTGCATATCTTTAAAACCTTATAAAATGGGATTGAGCAAAGTTATGAAGCTGAAAACGATTTTGTTGTAGTTCAATTGAGCAGAAGATCTATTTTGCAAGGTTTCACTTTTATAACACACATATTTTAAAGGTCGTCAAATGTCAGGGCCCTCTAGAGGGAGAAGGAGTGGAGGTATGTACTTTAAAATACCTTCCTGGTACATACATTAGCCTGTAGGCTCATCCCTGAAAGTTTCATTTTCCTAACCTAAACCCTTTCCAAGATAGCAAGAAGTCAATTAACTAGAATTTTATTATCTTTTCCAATATCCTTCAAAAACGGCATCACTATTTTCCAGGTTATCATCTAAATTTTTTAGCCCTCCAAGAAAAGGGAATAAATTGACAGGGTCATGCCTCCCTCTTAAGAAATCGATTACTTTTTCTGTCTTTTCCCAATTCTCACCTTGCAATCTAAGTTGTAATTGATTATTAATGTCTCCTCTAGAACCAGTTTCTGTTGAGATACTCTTCCTTATTGCACTCTGATATAACCACGTCGCTCATAATTTGAATCAGTTGCTTTGAAAAGACAAACAGTGCTTCCACTTTTTTTCTGAAAATCAGTAATTACCTTAAATTGCATTGTCCAGCTAAATAAGGATTAAATCCTGTAAAATTGCTGGTAGTGATGATGATGGTTGGACATCTTAACGGCATCCCACTCAGTTCGCCATGGCTTTTATGACCATTCTCCATCAACAGCTCTTTTAAAGGCAGCAGTACTGGGGGTAGTGACCGCTTTTTCGGTGAGCGAATTCCACAAACTCACTATTCTGTTAGTGAAGAAGTTATTGTGTAGTCTAATGGCAGCTCTCTTCTGATATAGTTTCCGACTATGCCCCCTAGTTCTGGCAGACCAGTCATGTCAAAATGGCTTATTTCATGGAGAGTTAGAATTCAGGAGCTTATGCGCCATAATAATATTACCCCTTTTACGTCTGTAGACAAGAGTGGGGAGTTTTAGTTTCTTCAGAAGAGATGAGTAGTTTAAGTATTTGCATTCCTCAATTGCTTTCGTAGCCCATCTCTGAACTGCTTCTAACTTCTGCTGGTCACCTTTGTTGAGGGGGCTAGCAACACACATGCTAAACTCCAAATTAGGTCTAACCAATGCCTTATAAAATTTAGTCATCACCATAGGTGGCCTACTAGTGATTGTTCTTTCTATAATGCCCAGGGTTTGGAGTGCTTTGGCTACACCTGTCTGTGTGTGTATAGTAAATTTTAATTCTTGATCAACTATGACCCCCAAGTCACTCTCCGCTTTAGACAGGATAATAGTCTGTCTTGATCCATCCATCCCTAACATATGATAAGGGCATTTCTCATTTTTCTTTCCAAAGTGGATTGTTTGACATTTATTTAAATTGAATTCAAGCCTCCACAAGGTTTCCCACTGGGAAAGTAGCCATAGGTCATTCTGCATAGAGGCTCTTTTATCAGGTGTATCAACAGATAATAACAGATCTTTTATCAGGTGCTTTAGACAAGATAATAGTCTGTCTTGATCCATCCATTCCTAACATATGATAAGGGCATTTCTCATTTTTCTTTCCGAAGTGGATTGTTTGACATTTATTTAAATTGAATTCAAGCCTCCACAAAGTTGCCCACTGGGAAAGTACCCATAGGTCATTCTGCATAGAGGCTCTTTTGTCAAGTGTATCGACAGGTCCAATGAATTTGGAGTCATCAGCATAAAGACTTATTTTATTTTTGACTGTGGTTGGTGCATCATTAATATAAATGTTGAATAAAGTTGGTCCCAAGATGGTTCCCTGGGGAACTCCACTTAATGCTTCCACTCCTTCTGAAAAGAATACCTGTCCATTTTTTCCAAATATTTTCACCCTTTGCTTTCTCCCGGAAAGAAACTGAAGCAACCACTCTACGATTTCACTATTTATTCCAATTCCAAATAACTTAGTCCTTAGTCGACAGTGACATAGTTTATCGAAGGCTTTCACAAAATCCAATAGAACCAAGTCGACAGGTATTGCTTGATCTAAATGCTCAGTAACATAATCATACGCATCAATCGAATTAGTCTCAACCGAGCATCCATGTCTGAAGCCATGCTGACTATCACTGAGCAGATCATTGGTGGTCAGGTGTTCGACAGTGTGAGTATTCACGATTCCTTCTAAGATTTTACCAGCTACAAATGTAAAATTAATGGGTCGATAATTGGAAACGCTATTGCGGCTACCCCCTTTGTGTACAGGTGTAACGTTAGCATTCCACCAGTCTTGAGTAATCTGCTTAATATCAAGAGACTTCTGAATCATGTTCGTAAGGGGAAGGGCTATTTCTGCATGAGCTTCTTTCAATAATCGTCGGTGAACTTCATCAGGGCCAACTGATTTGTTAGGATTAAGCAGCTTCAGACGACTCTCCACATCAGAGGCAACTACAGTTAACTTTTGCATAGGTTCCTCAATAGAATATTCTGGTGCTTCTGGTAAGGGGGCATGAACCATGACTTAAATTGACTACTCAATTCAGCTGCTATATCTTTTGGGGTCCTAACTATATTGCCATTCACAAGTAGTTCTGTAACTGAGTGTCTCCCCGGATTCCGAGCTGAAGCATTCTTCCAAAATCTCTTAGGATTAGATTTTGAATCCAATGCCAATCCCTCTTCATATTCTGTCGTAAGCTTTCTCGTGAGATACCTAACTTTATTTCGGGTTTGTTTAAATTTCTCATAGTTCTCATGGGAGGGGTTACTTTTATATTTGCTCCAATACTTCTTTTTTTTACGTACAGCTTGCTTGACATCACGAGTGAACAATGGTAGAGTTTTGGTCTTCTTTTCCAGGAAATTACTGTATCTTTTTCTGTTGCTTTAATTAAAACCCTTTTCAGTTCAAGCCAAGCTTCCTCCATCTTCTCATCATCAATGAATGGCCAATCGTGGTGTGCCAACTCTCATCTGACCTGGTTGTAATTTGTGTACACATGCTTAATCCAATTATCATTTTGTGGGTACAGCCTAAGCCTACAAGTAATTGCAACATTGTCACTCGCTCCGAATGGTGGTTCCGAGTTCACACTTAGGAGTATCTCATGGTCATTAATAAACAAAAGGTCTAGTAGGGTTGGGTTCTGCCCACTTCTAGACCTGGTCAGAATATCAATTGCTTGGTATAGCGAATGTTCATGAAGGCACTCTATAAGTGGGCCATTTGAGTTTTCAACCCCTTCTGCAACAGCAAACCCATCAATCCACTGTAGTTCCGGTAAATTAAAATCTCCAACAATAAGAATGTTCTTATAATATTGCTTCATGACATTATTAACAGAATATGCTATTGCTAGAAGGGAATTTGTCTGAAAAGGGGAGATGGGACTTCTATAAAAACAGCCTATGACTACAGGGAGACTTTGCTGCAGAATCGTTATGCATATTTGCTTAACCCAAGGTTCGTAATCTGAATTCACTGTAAGAGCTCTTACCTGGAGCAGAGATTTGACGTACACTACTATCCCTCTAGCATTTGGCTTTGACAGATTGGTGAGTAGCTGAAATCCAGGCACTTGAATTTGTGTATCAGTAAGAGCAAATGTAGTATGTTTAAGTTTCACCTCAGTGAAGGCAAAAACACTTACTTCTTGCCTCGTTGACATTACCAGCTTAAATTCGTTCATCTTTGTAGTAATACAGTCTACATTGCTATATGGTATCATAAGTCTTTCAAGAATAGTATTGTCATCATTAGCTTCACTTGATCCAGAATCACATGATTTAAAAGAAATGGTATCCGATATGGGTTCATAATTTCTGGTATCCGATCTAGCACTAACATACGATTCAGTTTCTGCATATATCGTAGAAAAAACTTCCTTAGTGCTATCATAAATGGAAATACTACTTATAGAACTATTTACAAGTCTTAAAGGGGTATCAGATACATCTTTGATTCCATGACATTCTCCTGCGACGGTAACTGACGCGTCGCAAGGGTCTGGCAGTTTTTTGGCACAATCTTATTTCCTCTGATTACTATGTCCACTTCCCCATTCAATCTTCTCTTATGCAGTTCTTCATACAATCTTTGTCTTTTTTCACGATCATGCTTTGACACGTCATTTCTGAATTGAATGGCACCCTTTCTTTCGAAAGATTTCTGAAGGATTAATTTCTTTAGTTTGAAATTTGCCACTGAGAAGATAATTGGGATAGGACGTTGAGTAGTAGGTCCTGCCGTGGTTGTTACGTTTTCTAGTCTGCGAACGTTCAGGACAGTAACATAAGGGATTCCGTAATCGTTAGCCAAATAATCACGTACAAATCGGGCATCATCAATTTGTGGAGGAGCTCCGAAGACCACTATATTAAGTTTTCTTTTTTGTCTTTCACGATCCTCGGCAATCATTGCCTTTACGCGATTTTCGAACTGTTCATTTAAAGCTTTTCTCAATGTAGCTACTTCTGCGGGTCACTAAATCTTTTGAGGCATTATTATCCTTTGCCATTCATGAGGATTGCTCAAGAGTATGAATCCTATCTTCTATTGCCTTAAACTGAGTGTCAATTTCCGCTTTAAGTTCATCTTTAAAGCTAGCAAAAGAGTCCTTTACTCCAAAAAAGTCGGGAGATTATCAGGAAGTTTTTTTTTCAGTCGGAGAAAAATTAGGAGGTTTAAAACAGTTGTTTTGTCTCACATACCAATTGTATTGGTGGTAAAAATGTCAGTAATAGAGAGACAGAACAAAGTAGAATCGAAGATGTGTTTTAGAGTATTAAGTCTGGTCTTTACCTTCCGGAATCTGGGCTTCCAGATTACTCTTTGACGTCTTCTCCTTCTTGCATCTGGAATATGAACCGGTCCGAAAGTATATCAAAATAGTATATCCGGAAAAAAGGGGCTTTGCAGATTTCCGTAATTTTAAGTATTGCAGAAGAAATTAAAAAAAAACTCGGAGAATCTGGGAACCCAGATTCCAGAAGGTGAAGACTCATTATTACTCCAAAATCAGCTATGAATATAATACGACGAGACGAAGCAAAAGTCGACAAAAAAGAGCAAGATTATTAAGGTTTAAAGTATTCTAAAACACATTTCCAACTAGACTTCTTCATAAAACTGTTTATAATCAATCAACAAATTTTTTTTTATTTGCAAATCAGTTTGATTGGGTCCCTGATACGCCGATCCCACCATTCTAACTGTTTTTCGAGATTTCCGGTCTCCCCAAAACAGAACAAAAAAACACACTTTAAAGAGCGAAATTATACACTTTCAACACACTTTGAACATGGTGATATAAAATTTACACATATCGACACTTTGAAAACAGATTTGGTATGGCTGACCTTAGCTTTCTTCTTAAAATCCGCCATCCTATATTGTGAAGCCGATTTTGCCGACACTCGAAATCTTTATTTTGATATAGACTGGGCTATTAGTCTGGCGAATACTGGATATATATATATATATATATATATATATATATATATATATATATATATATATATATATATATATATATATATATATATATATATATATATATATATATATATAAGACCCGTAAGAGTAGTGTATTCAAGTTTGTACTATAGAATCCTTGAACTTGCAACAGGTTAAGAACTGGTTTCAAGTTAAAACATGTTATTTTGGTAAAGAAACAGATCATTGAAGCAAAAGAGCTTCCTACCCCCCTAGGACAGGTCAGTAGCCTACTTCTTGGGTTGCCAACGTGCAGGGATGTATAATTGTCTAGTTTCCGTAAACTTAGTACTTACCCTAAAAAAAAATCCTGTCACGTAAGGTAAGCCATGTGCTTATTGTATACAGATTATCCAGTGGAAGCAAACTATCGGAGCTAACTGATCCGATCAGATGAAGTTATGAACTGAGAACCAAATCAAATCAGCCATTTTTCGAACACAACGATGGTCTCTCACGGGACAAGCTGCCGAATAGGTAATTAATTATGGTCCGCAATTGACTTCCGCAAATCAAACGCGGCGGGCGGCTTTGAAATCGCCCTTTTATGGGCAACAAAGACACATTTTGCCAAACAATCGCGAAAGATCAGAAACTTCAAGTTGGACAGAGTTCAATTCGACAGAAATCGGGAGATTATCCGGGGAAAATTTATGTTGGGAGATTTTCCGAAAAGTCGGAAGATCTCCCGATAAATCGGGAGGAGTGGAAGCACTGAAGACAAATGTCAATGGATACAGCTTTTACCGGCAAACCGGGATTAACCCCTTCGGAATTCTTGAAAGCCTTTGCAACTTATGGTAATTTCTAAGAAGAATTGCGATTCATTATGTTCCCTCATTTTAAGTGGTGTTAGGCTACCAGCATATACTATTATCCATTAGTTTGGCTGCTTTTCCTGAAAAAACAGACAAATTTTTTGCCATAAAGTTTAACAAATTTAAAATCATTAAAAATTTGAATTATATAAGTATTTCCTAGGTCAATGTCATAGCAATTTGTGATCCATGTTGAAGGTGACTACTAAACTAAAACTTCCTATAAAGTTCACCTCCAAATAGATGGATATATGGCAACTTCCCACAACGTATAGTAGGAGCTAGGAATGTAGCTACAGTATTTCTATTGGGGGGGGGGGAGAGCAACAAGAGGTGCTATTGAAGTAAGTGCTATTTGAGCGGTATTGAATAAAAGTAACTATTTAACAAACACGCTACTTGGTGAATTTAAAAATATTACTTAATATATCATAAACAATAAACACACATTAAACAATCATAAAAATAAGTGGTGGTGCTTGGCTTTTATTAAAATTGCCAGGAATGAACTGCTGCCAATGACAGGACTATAGCGTAAAGAAACTTTCGGGCGGGCGAAGGTGAATGTCATATACACTTGGCTTTTTATCAGCCAGATTCACCATTAAGGCTGCAGTATCTATTCCCCCTCCATTTCACCCAACCCCCCCGCCCAGTACAGGTTGCCCAATCTCATCTTTGTACCAAGCTCAACTATAATATCCCCGGGTATCTCGCTATTCATTTGCTTCGTAATTTTGATGTTGACTCTGTGAGACTTAATTTGTTGTACTAAACTTTTAATATACGTGGTTTAATAAAATATTATTTATAATTTTTCATTAAATTGATTTGGTTTGTGGGCTCATCAATTTTTATTAATAAATAGGATTGATGTCCGCAGGCTATATACAGCTGAAACGAAAATCATAGGTAGCGCAATAGCACTGTCTAAGTAAAATAAATCGAAGAATTTTCACAGATTGTGTAACATTATATTGAGACATATTCCCCACATTTAAACAGAGATCATAATTCAAATTTAAAAGTATTCAAAAAATGAAGTCAGAATCATTATTTTGTCCGCTGGGCATTGTTTGACAAAGGATATCCAGAAAATAATTCATGGCTTCAATTTTTGGCAGAAGCCTTAAATTAATTAAAAATTTCGAGGAATGCCAATTAGAAGGGGAAACTAACTCCCAGAGTTTGAAAATTACCTTCCCCCTTGTACATTTATAAACAATTCTATAAAAATTACACAAAAGCTTTTCTTGTGTAAATCAGGTATGAGGGTATACATTTCTGGAGGGGTTATATTGAGTATTGTTTTTATGTCTCCAACTCCCTTAACAAGCAAAGCTCGGTCTGCTAGTGCTACATTATAAAACTGATAACAATAGAAGAAGAAAATGGGTATTCTTGGAGTTTGTGACAGATTTTTAGATAAAAACTGTCAAATTAAATTGTATTAGCGATTTCCAATTTTTTCATGTAAGCAGGACCCGAAAAAAACAGCGTGGTTTGGCAATACAAGTTTAAAATTATATCCTGGTACGGATGAAAAAAGAATTTGTATATCTGAATGCTGAGGTGATTTTAAAAGATGTATTGTTGAATGTTTTTTTTTTGTTTTTTTAACCAAATAATGATAAATTTTTAATTGCTGTTTTATCGTCCTTCTTCATGTGTATGACACACTTTATTGAGAAATTTAAAAATATGTTAGGTGTGGTATCAAATCTTGGAATGCCATTTTTTTCCTTGGGGACTTAAATATTGACTTAATGGAATGCCTCCCTTCAAGCGAGGAAGGAATTGACCGACACGTCTTCACGCCCCATTTCATGTTTTCACCGACACCCCAATATGTTTTATTCCGATACGAATAACGAATTCTTTTTTTTCTTTGATGGATAACATTTTTGCACATTATCCATGTGAGGCTACATTTGTGGCTATGGAAGATACATCTGATCATCGTTTAATGACTGATTTTGAAGCGCAAAAGATAGTTAATAAAGAAAATCCTATGAAGAGGAGAAATTTCTCAGAACAAATATGAATGAACTGAAATCTAGTCCCAGCGATATAGATTGGAGTGAAGTTACTAAGGAGAATGACCCAAATACATCCTTAGATGTACTTTACCATATTTTGAATGAACAAGAGGTAAGAGCTCATATGGCACTTGTGACGAGGCGAGAAGAGCTAAGAGCCAAGAGATCATATGTTATGAGCTCTAATAAAATTCTATGAATCAATAGATTGATTTAAAAAGGAAAATAAGAGGCTTAATGCCGGTCAGGATTTAAAATAAGAGCTCTGAGTCACGATGTCTTTCTAAATATCAAAATTCATTAAGATCCGATCACCCACTCGTAAGTTATAAATACCTAATTTTTTTCTTATTTTTCCTCTCGCTTTAGCCCCCCAGATGGTCGAATCTGGGAAAACGATTTTATTAAGTCAAATTGTGCAGCTCCCTGACACGCCTACCAATTTTCATCGTCCCAGCACGTCCAGAAGCACCAAACTCGCCAAATCACTGAACCCCTCCCCTAAACTGCCCCAAAGAGAGCGAATCCAGTACGATTCTGTCAATCACGTATCAAGGACATTTGTTTGTTTTATCCACCAAGCTTCATCCCGATTCCTCCAATCCAAGTGTTTTTCCGAGATTTCCCCCTCCACCTCCCCCCAATGTCAAAAGATCTGGTCGGGATTTGAAATAAGAGCTCTGAGACATGAATTCCTTCTAAAAATCGAATTTCATTAAGATCCGATCATCTATTTGTAAGATAAAAATACCCCAGTTTTCACGTTTTCCAGGAATTCTGGTTTCCCCATCCAACTCCCTCCAACGTCACAGGATCTGGTCGGAATTTAAAATTAGAACTTTAAAGCACAAGATCCTTCTAAATATCAAATTTCATTAAGATCTGGTCACCCTTTAGTAAGTTACAAATACCTCAATTTTTAAAATTACTCAACACCCCCCCCCCCCCAAATTTCACCAAAGAGAGCAGATCCGGTCCGGTTATGTCAGTCACGTATCTTAGACAGGTTTCTATTCTTCCCATCCAGTTTCATCCTGATCTCACCGCTTTAAGTATTTTCCAAGATTTCCGGTCCCCCCCAACTGCCCTCCCCCAATTACGCTTGATCCGGTTGAGATTTAAAATAAGAGATCTGAGTTACGAGGTCCTTCTAAATATGAAGATCCGATCACTCCTTCGTAAGTTAAAAATACGTCATTTTTTCTTATTTGTCAGAATTAACCCCCCCTCCCCCAATAGAGCGGATCCGTTCCAATTATTTAAATCACGTATGTAAGACTTCTGCTTATTTTTCCCACCAAGTTTCATCCCGATCCCTCCAATCTAAGCGTTTTCCATGATTTTAGGCTCCCCCACCCCAAACTTCCCCCAATGTCACTAGATCCGGTCAGGATTTAAAATAAGAGCTTTGAGACACGATATCCTTCTATATATCAAATTTCATTGAGATCTGATCACCTTTTCGTAAGTTAAAAATACCTCATTTTTTTTTATTTTTCAGAATTAACCCCTCCCCCAACTACCCCAAAGAGAGCGGATCCGTTCCTGTTATGTCAATCATGTATCTAGGACTCGTGATAATTTTTCCCACCAGGTTTCATCCCGATCCCTCCACTCAAAGTGTTTTCCGAGTTTTAGATTTCCGCCTCCCAACCTCCCTCCCGCCAATGTCACCAGATCCGGTCGGGTTTAAAATAAAAGCTCTGAGCCACGATATCCTTCTAAATATCAAATTTCATTAAGATCCGATCACCCGTTCGTAAGTTAAAAATACCTCATTTTTCTAATTTTTCAGAAACACGCCACTGTAGTTTTGTCTCTGTGTCCCACTTGTGAATATATATATATATATATATATATATATATATATATATATATATATATATATATATATATATATATATATATAGCTTTTGATGATGAATATAGCTTTGTTGATGATGATTGTTAATCGACCATTCCCTGCGTCGCCGTCATCATTTATATATCCCCCTGTGCCCCCCGGCGTCCCCGTTGTAGTTGTGTCCCTGTGCCCCGGTCGTCATTTATATTCCCTGTGTCCCGGTCGTCATTTGTGTCCCGGTGTCCCAGTCTGTAATTTCTCTTTGAGTGTCAAGGTCGTCATTTATATTCCTTGTATCCCGGTGTCCCGGTCGTCATTTATGCCCCGGTGTCCCGGTATGTATATACATTTGTTTTTGAATTGGTCTTTTTTTAGTTTTTAGTTTTTTACCTTTATTTTAGTTTTTTTAGTTATACCTCATGATGTCCCGGTCGTTATTTATATTCCCTGTGTCCCGGTCGTCATTTGTGTCCCGGTGTCCCGGTCTGTATATACATTCGTTTTTGAATTGGTATATGATGAAATAAATTTTTGTGTTTTTCCCCTTTTTTCTTTTTACTTTTTTTTTGGCTTTTACTTTTTTTAGTTTTTTTAGTTTTTTTTCTTTTTCTATTTAGTTTTTTTGTAGTTTTTACCTTTTTAGTTTTTTTTATTTTTATTTTTATTTTTTTTTAGTTTTGTTTTTCTGCTTTATTTTTCAGTTTTTTCCTTTTTTATTTTTTTAGTTTTTTTAGTTTTTTAGCTTTTGTAGTTTTTTTTCTTTTCAGTTTTTTTTTGTAGTTTTTACCTTTCCTTAGTTTTTTTAATTTTTTTTACTTATGTCCTGGTCGTCATTTATATTCCCTGTGTCCCAGTCGTCATTTGTGTAGCAGTGCTTTGTTGATGGTGATTGCTAATCGAACATTCCTTGTGTCCCGGTCGCTTTCACTTTGAGTGTCCCGGTCGTCATTTGTATTCCTTATGTCCCGGTCGTCATTTGTGTCCCCATAAGACCCCATTTTCTACCCCACAAGAGATCCCATCCCACAGTCACCTCATCTCTAAATCTTTTCTATGCAGAATGTGTATATATAAATGTAAAACATGGCTACTATGAACAATTCTGCCCACAACAACCACTCTCTGAAAACATACATTTTCAAATTTTTTCCAATGAAGACTACTTCATAGATTTATCATCCACCTTTATTGATTTAAAAGTTATAGAGAGGAAAAAGTCTGACAATCAAAGTCCCACCGCTACCGATGGATCACACAGTTCGTGGTAACGAACTCTAAGTAAGGGACGTCCTGGCTCAATAGTAACCGAAACTGTAAAAAACAGAAATTTGATACCACTAGCTACATCAAAAGAATTAGATTTATGATTTCAAATATTTAAATTTCACTAAGCTTAGTCTTTCCCATCAAAAGTTACGAGCATGAGAATATTTGTCTTACTTTCAAAAAAAGGGGGAAACACTCCCTAAAATCCATAGAATATTAATGAAAATCACACCATCAGATTCAGTGATATTACAAAATCCTAATGTGCAAATCCTAACCTGCAAAAATGTGGAATTTTGAATTGTTTGCCAGAAGAAGATCACAGATTCGTGTTGGTTTATTTTTTTCTTCCTTTGGGTGATCGTATCGACCCAGTGGTCCAAGAATTTCCCGAAAGGGCTAATTCGACCAGAAAATAAAGGTTCCTGTGCCCTTTTTAAGTGACACAAAAAATTGGAGGGTGGCTAGGCCCCCTCCTGCGCTAGTTTTTCCCAAAATCAGCTGATCAAGATTTTGGGATGGCCATTTTGTTTACCATAGTAAAAAATCTATTAAGTATGTCTTTGAAGATGACTTAATCCCCCACAGTCCTCGGGGGAAATCACACACTACCGTCAGGGTAATCTCCCAATAGGTTTCAAATGCATTTAGTGACATTAAAGCTACAGTCTCAGTCAATGTTCCGGCAAAGGCAAACTCTAAACGTACGGTGCCTGTTCGGATAATACTCGGTTATACCATTTCAAACAGTTCTGAATCTCAATCCTGGGATTGCTTTGTCAATTCATATAGGGCCCTAGAGGATTTATTAAAGGATAAATTGAAGAGAGGAATTCCATTTACTTTACGCAGGAGAGAGGAAAGCCCAAACATTCCAAATTCGTGTGGATATCTTGTCCACGATTCTATGGCACTGGCACTTTCTAGAAAGTTCAAAGTTAGTTTTGAAGGAATTTCACCAGTGCTAAATGAAGAGTCGGTGTAGGTACTTGAACCTGACGCAATGTGTTGATTGGTGATTGTTTGAGGAACAAGCAGTTTGATATTATTTCCAAGTCACTTTTAATTTTTAAATTGCGAAATGAAGAGAACTCATAACCTGTTTTTTCATACATGAAGTATTGCCGAAGGAAATTCGCATTTGCATCGGGGGCTGTATCAATTTTTGTATCAAAATGAAATTGGACCGGGCAAATTGACACCTTAAGTCAATCGTAACATTGGGAGCCATCCATTGAGGTATATTAAATAGTTCATGAGTTAGTTTATCAGCTACATGATATTCCCTGCTCACCACATAATTGAGTTCATCATCAGTATCAAAGTTGACTATAATCATAAACCATCGCAAGACCTCTCAATTTCTTATATGACTTTAAAGTCATTAGCATAAATTGTCTTTAGCTGGTATAATTTGATATAGTATCTTTTGTCTAAACAAATTTTGTAGGTTACAGTTTTCTTAGGATAATTAAATAAAAAACAAGTTGTTTTAACTGAAAGTAAGGAGCGACATTAAAACTTAAAACAAACAAAAATTATTCCTTAAATGAAAGGGCAATCCACTCCTAGGCGACAATGATGAACTTCCAAAAGACAAAGATCTGACAAGGATCTATAAGGACGATGATTATAAATCCACATGATTTTATTTAAACCTTGAATAAAAGCAACAGTATTTTTCAATGTACAATATCTCGAGATAAAAAACATAATTTTTCTTATCAAACGTTCAGTCAATGCTGCCGTTATTGTGCTATGACTATAACAGAGTGTTGTATTTTATTTCAACAAAACCTTTTTACAGGTGGATGGAAAAATTCACTTCCCCGATCTGTTTGAATTTTTCTACAATAATCTTGTTCAAGGATAGGTTCAATGGCTCTAGCAACTTCATCACCTCTCTTTGAACGCAATGATAAGGCATATGCATAGCAACTAATAACACTGATAGCAATTGAAATATAGTTATATAGGCTTTTTTTATGCCTTTGAATCTCGTTAGAGTAAAAACATCCGCTTGTAATATATGCAAGAGGGAATAACAGACTATCGAGATAAAGACTCCGATAAAGTTTACCAAGAACTATAAGATTTCGATGAAGAGTGTAACTGGGCTCCCTCTGTAATTACTTTGTCGGTAATATCTTTTCAAGTCCAGTGACTCGAGCAAGTGTGGTGGGGGAACTTAAACTTCCCGCTTCACCAATATTGTCGTAAACATGTTTTAAAACTTGAGCCATTTTGAACGTAAGTGCGGTTTAAAGTGCCCGCTACTCTTTTACATACTAAGAGGTGATGCATGGATATTGGATATTATATTCACTTTTGACGCAAAACATAATTGTTCTTCCCACTTAAATTTACTCAAAGATATAACATATCTACCAAACATCTCATCCCACTCAAATTCTAGTCGAAAATCCTTTCCGATTTCAACTGCTACATTGGGGGCTCTTGTCTTTATGGGTACTGTCCGCTTAGAACCATTGCATCGACAACATGAACGACTACGCAATGCCAAATTCTTGACAGAATGTGTGAGATTAGTATCTTTATTTAGGCTCCAGGTGTACCCCCTATTGCTGTTGCAGAATTCTTTTAAGGGATACGAGGGGTTAAAAACTCCAATGTTACATCGGGATAGGGCTGTTGCAATACACATCTATAGGATAGTACTAATTTCAATTAATTGCTGCAAATAAAAATTAAAAAATTCAAATAATTTCTAGAGTGAATCCTCGACTACTAAATTTTGTGACCAAACTAAAACTGATTTCATCTATCTAGTTATAGCACAAATAGCATTATAAAAATCACTAAATCTTTTTTCAATGATTCCTTTTTTCAATCAAGAAATTATATTTACTGTATATTTACCCTCTTGTTCTTGAATGATTGAAATTCTACCCTATTTGCAGATGCAGAAGATTATTCATTTTCACTTCCAAAAGTTTGAAACAACAGAATCTAATCCTGAACTGTTAGATTTTAGGAAATAAAACCTCCTTAAATATCAGGGGAAAAATTGACCTGAGCAAATGTGGCAAAAGGTAAGCATAGAACATTTGTAATGGACCCCATTTTGCTCGTTTTCTTTATGTCAAAAACGAGCATGCATTAATTAAAAACAGACTATCTGGTCAAAGCAAAGAGCAAATTTGACACTTAAAACAAGCAACAGTTTTAAAGTTACTGAATAAAATGTAGTTTTTTTCCAAATTATTATGGGTTAGGGGCTGCAACTGGCCTTCTTGCTTCCCCTTCCCCCAACTAAGCCACTGGTTGACGTTTCAGGTTCACTAAGTATATCCTTCACGCTGGTTTGCATAAAGTAGGTAAAAACTTTTCTCTAACTGGTAGATTATTGTTAGATGATCAGTCAAAGATTGCTTTACATATTTATGTTAAGTATCTGTCATTGGAGATCAGCAATCTGAAACTAGGTTCATGGTGGTTTCAAATTGGATAAGTAGCCACATTAAACTAACTGACATAAAATCAATATAAACTTAAGTCTATACTAGATTGGTAGATGAACTTTATCCAACTTATCATTAAGTATTTTACATTCCTATGTCTGTATAATGCTATGACTCTAAAATCACTGCACTAACAGTATGCAACAGAGTGAATTCCGCTCTTTGGTTGTCACAGAAATTTTTCAAGTATTTAAATCACAACTGTCTCAAGACTTAAAGAAGCAAGGAGTAACAAAGCGAACGCAGATAAACCTGAAGCACTAAATATATAAATTTAGATACTAAGAAAGTGTTACTAAAATATCCGTAATATTTACAACTTCTATGATAAACAAATAATCCTTACTCTAATTTTTCTTTCATTTATGTTAAGGAATAAAATTTAGTTATAATTCTGGGGATTCACTCCCTTGAATCTTTTTTAATATGCACTGCACATAAATGACCACAATTGACATCACTTAAAATTTGTATTGGAATAAAATGATAATCAATCAGTTTGTTTGAAGTCTTTAAAAAGTGTGCTATTTCATTTCTTGGTGGAATACCCAACGAATCGAAGAATTCTAAAGTTAGATATTTAAGATAATTAAAACAACAAGTTCAATTAGCTCCAGGTGACCAACATAAATCATAATTGTATCACACCAAATTATTTTTATTAATTTTGTTTGGTAACGTATCTCGAAAAAATACACCTCTAAAGTAAAGAATGTGATGTAATTCAGCAGTTATATCAATATTTATTAAGGGTATCATTTGACTTTTTCGTTTTTTCACGCGATTCTGGTTTTTTTGGGCAAGAAGATGAAACTACAGGATCAACAAGTGTTGTAGGTCTTTCGTGTTTCTTAGGAACTCCAACGTTTTCAACAATTTTTGTAGGTCTTCCATGTTTCTTAGGAACTTCATCGTTGCCCATTCCAACGATTTTCTGTGTCCCGAGAAGTCTGAAGGTTTCACCGTTTTTCCTTGGTAGTTCTCGCCAAAAGAGCTACTAGTAATTTTATCAACAAGTTAAGGTTGCAGCACCACTTGTTAAAGCAGCTTTTCCAAGTGTAACAGCTAAAAGTATTATGAGCAGTAAAAATACTCCATTTTAAACCAGCTGTTTGTATGAAATATCAATATCACATCCTTTATTTTCTTTCTTAGTTTTTCCATTTTATTCACTTGCCTGTGGCTTAAAAGAAACCGAACAAATTCTCTATCATTTTTGGCTATGATTTATGCAAATTTGACATTTTTGTTTAGCCTTAAAGCATTCTTTAATTTTTCTTTTTGGTAAATGGATAGATAAATTGTATGCTCAGTAAAGCTTGCCATTTATTAGTGAGTTATATTATTGAATAAAAAAAATATTATTTATTTTACTTTAACGATTTTTTTTATTCTCTTTTGAAATGCTTCATCGGAATCTTTTTCAAGTATGTTTATTATAAGATTTTCGAAATTGTCTAAACGTTCAGATAACTGAATAAAATCCTTCTATTGTACGAATAACGTTGAAAGATTAACTACATCTACACCATGTTTTGGGTTTGCAGCATTTCTAATTCTTCTATTTTCTGCATTAATATCTTCTTTTGTTACTTTTCAGGTATTTTTTACTAATAGTCCTCTGTCATCTTTTTTTTTACTAATTTTTTTAACTAATTTTGAAATTTTTTACTAATGTCTGTCATCTGTCATTTGATTAATATTAGAATTCAAAAATCTAAATAGATTCTAAATAGATTTTCTATTAGAATTCTCTGATATATTAGAATTTTCTGATGACTATACAAGATATGCAGCCGCAAATATGTTGAACACAAACAATTGGCTCATTTTCACAATAAAGCGACCTTGTAAGCACTTTTAAAGCTGCTGTACCTACTACCTACCGAGGAATCACAAGAACAACGTGAAAACAGGATTGCGTCTCGAAGAGAAACTACCAAAAAAATCGTGCCAAGGAATCACAAGAGCAACGTGAAAACAGGCTTGCGGCTCAATGAGAAATTACCAAAAGAAAGCCTGCCGAGGAATCACAAGAGCAACGTGAACACAGGCTTGAGGCTCAAAGAAAAATTACCGAAAAAATCATGCCAAGGAATCACAACAACAACGTGAAAACAGGCTTGCGGCTCAGAAATAATGCCAAAAGAAAGCGTGCCGATGAATCAGGTACAGCCCAGTCGATGATTATAGCTTGAGTAGATGCGTTGTGCCTCAGAAAAAGTTAAACGTCCTCAACTGGCTGCACCACCAGAGCCATTGAAAACTTTGCGTACTGGAACTACGTCAGAATCTCAGCTTTTTTTTATTAAACATCAGAAAATATAACTCATATTTCCAAATGACGTCGTTTGGTGCCCAAATCGAAAATCAAGATCAATACACCGGGACACAGGGAATATAAATGACGACCGGAACACTCAAAGAGAAATTACAGACGGGGACACAAATGACGACCGGGACACAGGGAATATAAATGACGACGGGACACAACTGCAACGGGGACTTCGGGGGGGAATATAAATGATGAGGGGACACAGGGAATATTCGATTAGCAATCACCATCAACAAAGCTCAACGGCAATCATTAGGAAAATGCTGTATAGATCTGAATACGGATTGATCTTCCCATGGACAAATATATATATATATATATATATATATATATATATATATATATATATATATATATATATATATATATATATATATATATATATATATATATATATATATATATATATATATATATATATATATATATATATATATATATATATATATATATATATATATATATATATATATATATATATATATATATATATATTTATTCACAGGTTGGACACAGGGACACAACTACAATGGCGCGTAACTAATATGGCGCGTAACGACTTACGCGCGTGGGGGGCTTTGGGGGTGCAAAGCGCCCCCACCAACAGCTAGTACATAATAAAACAAAAAAAAGTAATATAGTTAGCATGTACTCACTATGATCAAGATTATTTAGATTTTGTCAAGGCATTAAGGCTGACCTCCAAGAAAAATTCAATACTTCATATTATAAAAAATACAATGCTTAAAACTTCCCTGCAGTCAATAAAAATGTTCTCTGTATGACGAAGGATGAATTATCTGGAACAATAATATTAGGGTTTTTAGGTTTAAAATCAAAAGTACATGCTTATTTAAAAGAGGGTGACGATTAAACCAAAGCAAAGAAAAATATTAAAAGGTATTAAAACGAACATTGTCAAATATAAAATAACATTACAGAATCATAAAGATGTATTCTTCGGAAAAATGGAAAGCTTATCAGAAACTCAGTAGACTTTAAGAGCAAATAAGCATAGAAGGTTCTCAGAAAAACAAATAAAAAGCCCTTGACACTAAAAGAAAGGTTTTGAAAAATAAAGTCAAGATGGTACCCTGCGGATTTAATCCAATAGTAAAGATAGTTAGTCAGATAGTTAAATTAGTTAGGTAGTTACATTAGTTAAGTAGTTAGGTAGTTACTCAGGTTAGATAGGTAGTTAATTTAGTAATGAAGTTGAGTTATTTAGCTAGTTAGTTAAGTTAGTTAGGTAGTTAACTTAGTTAAGTAGTTAGGTTAGTTAGGTAGTGAAGTTAGTTAGGTAGTTAGGTTAGCTAGGTAGTTAAGTTAGCACATAGTTGAGCACTTTATCTATTAAAATTTTATACAATGTAAATAAATCAAATAGTAGCATCTATTAAAGTATATGACTTTAAACCATCGAATAGTCAGTCCCATAATAAAAATCTACTAGCATCTCAATTGTCTTTTAGATTATTGATTTGTGGAAATTCGGGTAGTGGTAGAACCTATTTACTTTTAAATTTAATATATTATTATATATGTCAATAAAGATTATTTATATGCTAAAGATCTCAAAGAAGACAAATATTAAGACCTAATTCAACCCATAAACTGTTTAGAAGAAAAAATTGGACAGAATATATTGTTTGTAAGTCATGATAAAAACGATACCATAGAAGTTGAGACCCTAATCATATAAATTTTAGTTATCTCTGACGATTTTGTAACAGAAAATAATCAGAAAAACATTGAAGATTTAATCATGAGAGGTAGAAAACAAAATGCATCAACAGTATATATTTCTCAAAGCTATTTTGATACCCCTAAAATAATACAATAAGACTATAATTATTTTGCAGTTTTCAAACGTCTAATCCAATCGAAATCGATAGAATGAGACAAAATCATGCATCTGACCTTAAAAAAAGATAAATTTCTCAACTATTTTAATTAATCGTGTTACAAATAATCATGGATTTTTGCTTGTTGGTCTGAAAACGAATACTCTAAAATATAGAAGCAACCTTGATATAATATTAAAAAAAAAATCACTGGCTTGTTTTATATACTTCTGTACTATTCAATGAATAAAATTAGTTAATAAAGTTATTTGTATAATAAATGAATAAATTTGGAAGTTTAGGAAATAAAACCCCCCTAAAAACAACAGTGAAAGTAGATTACTCAATGATAATGGTAATCTTGATTTACAGGGTAAGCTCTTGATTAATTTAGGTGATGCGAAAATAGACAATGATACGATTTCTTTACGAAACATGAAAATTATAATAAACAATTTCAAGGGTGAAGCTATTAACGAACAAATTCTTACTAATTAGTATTTAAGCGAGGCTATTAATAGATTGAGTAAAATTTATCAATCACCTGATAATATATTTACTATAGTCGATGGTGACGGATTGTTGGTAAGAAATACTTTAAAAATAACAGAAGATACTATAAATGTGGAAAATAGAAGAATTGAAAATGTTTTAATCCCAGAAAATGGTGCAGATAAAGTTAATCGTTCAACGTTAAACCAATTTAACAAGAAATTATCAAATATTAAATCCTAAACAACCTTAATTTTAGTGAAAATATTAGCAAGTATGCTAAAATTTATCAATTACCTTACAGTATATTCATTAGAGTTGATGACAAAGGACAATTAGTAAAAAAATACGTTAAAAGTAATACAAAAAAATGTCAATGCAAAAAATAGAAGAATTAAAAATGCTAAAAACTCAAAAAATGGTGCATATGCAGTAAATCTTTCAACATTATTCGTACACTCGAAGGTTTTATAAAGTTATCAAACCATTTGGACAATTTCGAAAATGTTATAATAAATATATTTGAAAAATATTACGATGAAGCATTTCAAAAGTAATTGAAAGAAAGGTTGAAGTAAAATAAATAATATCAGATTTCTTTTTAAATAAAATAATTCACTAATAAATGACAAGTTTTATTGAGTATACAATTTACCTATCCCCTTTTCAAAAAAGAAAAGTTAAACAATGCTTTAAGGCTAAGCAGAAATTTCAAGTTCGTTTAAATTATAGCAGAAAAACAATATAAAACCCGTCCAATTCCTTTTAAACCAAAGACAAGTGAATAAAATAGAATGATTTAAGTAAGAAAAGAAACGATGTGATATTGATGATCCGTACAAACAGCTGGTCCAAAATGGAGGATTTTTACCATTTTTAATACCTTTAGCTGTTGCATTTTGAAAAGCTGTTTGAACAAATGGTGCTGCACCCTAAGGAAAGTGTGCAGGTAAAAGAAATTCCAAGCTGTTTGAACAAATGGCTGAAAAGCTGTTTGAACAAATGGTGCTCCAGCCTAAGGAAAGTATGCAGGTAAAAGAAGTTCCAAGCTGTTTGAACAAATGGCTGAAAAGCTGTTTGAACAAATGGTGCTCCAGCCTAAGGAAAGTGTGCAGGTAAAAGAAGTTCCAAGCTGTTTGAACAAATGGCTGAAAAGCTGTTTGAACAAATGGTGCTCCAGCCTAAGGAAAGTATGCAGGTAAAAGAAGTTCAGGAAAGCATTCATTTCGTCTGCAGGGGTTGATCTAAGTATTATAGGTAATGTTTGCCTGAAATCTCCCGCAAGCAATATTAATGTGCTGCCAAAGGGTTTCGAATTTCCTCGCAAATCTTGCAATGATTGATCCGGAGCCTCGAGCGATTTTTTGCGTGCCATTGTACACTCGTCCCAAATAATAAGTTAGCATTGCTGCAATACTTTACCCATCCCAGATGATTTGGAAATATTGCACGTGGGAGTTTCTATAGAATGCAAATTCAGAGACAATTTCAAAGCGGAATGAGCAGTTCTTCCACCAGGCAGCAACGTTGCAGCTATTCTGGACGACGTCAATTTTATCACAAACGTTTTACCAGTACCTCCTGGCGCATCCAAAAAGAAGATTTCTCCAACATTGTTATCGACACAATGCATTATCGTATCATAAAAGTCCTTTTGTTCAGATGCTAACTTGGAAATATTATTTTGTACATACGACAATAGATCACTCGTGTTGTAACTTTGTTCACGATCCAATTCTACACATGTCGAAACAGCAGCATTACGATTAGGTGAAGGCATTCCCAAATCCTGAAGAGGTTTGTTTGCCATACATACGCACAAATCTTCAATAATAACTAAAGTTTAGTTATAAATTTCTGATGTAAAATCAAAAGTTATATCTGACGTCTCTAACCGTTTTCGATGGAGTATATCCTCGGCCATTTTCGATTTATATTTTTCCCATAACTCTGTGGGAGCTGAAGGAGAGCAAGTTGTTAGTGTGATTCCAAACAATGCACGAATTTGACTTGGAGTTGATGTTTTGTACGCGTCATTGATGCAGTTATCCCAGTGTTGGTCATTCTCCAATAAATTCAAAGCTTGGCATGCACTACAGTAAGTGTCATGTATAGCAGAGCTTCTTAAACTGTGGGTCGCGACCCCCAGGGGGGTCGCGAGACTACTGACAGGGGGTCGCAAAGATCTGATACTTTTCAATCATTATAAATAAAATTTTAAAATTAGTATGCACACTACGTACAAAAATATAAATACAAATAAAAATCATACAAAATACTATTGTAGTTTTATTATAATTTTTTTTTTTTGAAAAAATTGGCAATGCAAAACTGTTATGTAGGGCCTATAAATGAAAATATGGAAGCAGCATTTAAAATAATAAATACAACGCGCTTCTCGATTTTCAACTGAAGCTACGACATTGATGTCTGGCCGCCGGCTTCAGTGTTTGCAAGATAACTTAGTGATTATAAGTACCCAGACGCCTCGTCGCCTTGGGCTTACAGGTTACACATTCTGATTGTACTTCAGTTTGGACTCAGCTTTGTCTTCGTTGTGACATGTGTATTTACTGTGTAATTTTCAGTTGGTGTTTTTAATTATTACATTAATGTTAAACTACATTTTGTTTAATTATTTAACCATCATGGATAAATGGCTAATTAAAATTCCAAATAATAAGTCTGCCACGCCGCCGCAACCAAGTTGCAGTGCTTCAAATCCGACTTCTAGCAAAACAAAAAAAAAGAAAATATGACGAATCATATTTGCAGTATGGCTTCACATGCTCTTCTCTCTACAATGAAGAAGAACCAGTGTGCTTAATTTGCAAAGAAGTTTTGGCTGCAGAAAACATGAAACCGTCAAAACTGCAACGACATTTGAATACTAAACATGCAACGTTATCAAAAAAGCCAATAGAATTTTTTGAGCGTCTTTTGCAAACATCAAATAAAGAAAAGAACACTTTGGAGAATTATGTTACTTTGAATGATAAATATCTATTGGCATCGTATGAAGTTTCGTATTTGATAGCAAAAACGAAAAAGCCTTTTACTATTGAAGAGCAGCTTTTACTACCCGCAGCTATAAGAATGTCTGAAATTGTTCATGGAAAACAGTATGCTGCTGAAATTAGTAAAATTCCATTATCAAATGACACTGTGTCCAAAAGAATTTCAGACATTAGCAATGATCAATTTCAACAGCTTCTTATGAGGCTTAAAGACAGCTCAAAGTTTGCAATACAACTGGACGAGTCGACAGGCATTTCAAAAATGGCACAGTTGTTACTTTTTGTAAGATATATTTATGAGGGAAGAATTCCTGAAGATATACTGTTTTGTCGTCCTCTGGAAGGTCATACTCGTGGAAAAGATATATATAAAAAAGTAAAAGAGTTTTTTGAAAAAGAAGGATTAAATTGGAAAAATTGTGTTGGTGTGTGCACGGACGGTGCTGCAGCAATGACTGGACAAGATCTTGGTTTTACAGCATTTGTTAAAGCTGGAAATGATCATATTACATTTACACATTGTATGATTCACCAAGAGGCACTTGTTGTTAAAAAAAATTGCACCAGAATTAAACACTGTGTTTTTTGATGCAGTCAAAATCATTAACTTTATTAAAAGTCGAGCACTTAATAGTCGATTGTTTAAAAATTTGTGCATTGATATGGATTCGGATTATACAAGTTTATTGCTACATGCTGAAGTTAGGTGGCTATCAAGAGGTCGAAGTTTGAAACGATTATTAACTTTAAAAGATGAAGTTCTTATATTTCTAACAGAGCAAAATTCTAATTTGGCCGATTATTTTCACGATAATTTATTGCTTCTCAAGCTATGCTATTTGGCAGATATTTTTGATAAAATCAATGATATGAATTTATCAATGCAGGGAGTCTGCATTAATATGTTCATGTTAAAAAATAAACTTGAGGCCTTTGTTAAAAAAATTCTTATATGGAAGAACAGAGTGGAAAGTGGATCGCTCGAAATGTTTTCATTTACTGACGAGTATATAATTAGTAACAATATTTCAAAAAAAGATACTCCTATAACAAAAATTATAGTTAATCATTTGAAGGAAATGGAAGTTTACATGCATAGGTATTTTCCCAATGATATCGATACACAACAATGGATTTGCAATCCATTTTCAGTTGAAATGGAAGAAATGAATTTTTTAAACTTAAAAGCACAAGAAGAATTTGCCGAATTAACAGGTGATACTACCTTACAACTCAGATTTTCTCAAGTGCCTGTGCATGAATTTTGGATAGAAATCAAATCAGAATATCCCCTACTATCGGATATGGCAATGAACAAATTACTGCCATTTTGTACAACATATTTATGTGAATCAGCCTTTTCCACATTAACTTACATAAAATCAAAATACCGTTCAACTTTAATAAACGTTGAAAATCTATTACGATCTGCACTAACTCAAATTGAGCCTAGATTTAATTATTTGTGTGAAAATAAACAATCACATCCGTCACATTAATATTGTTTTATGTTAATAATATGTTTTTATTAAAAAAAATTGTTACAAAAGTTTATTTTTTCTATTGAATATATAGATATAGTTTTATGTCATTCTATTTATTGTGTTTTATTACGACCGATATCCCGTCAACGTTTCCAATTACATATACGGGAAATGAATAGGCACGTATTCTTTAATCCTTATTTTATTTACATTGTAAAATAGTGCGATATTACATCTACGGTTAATATATATTTAATTATATGGAGGAGGGGGTCGTTTAAAATTTCCTAAGCTTGAAGGGGGTCGCTATATAAAAAAGTTTAAGAAGCCCTGATGTATAGTACCGTTTACAGTTCTCAAGTTCTTAAAGGACGTCGGACCGGTTACATTCACCAAAAGCAGGCGGAGAAAGAAGCATTCATGTTGATTGGGGTTAATGGTGTAGAGCCTTCCTATTGTGGTATCTTTGAAGATGGTAGGTTGGTCGTCGACTGACTTACCCTGTTTTCGGCGTTCAAATACTTTATTTTTAGCATTGCACGTGTAATACGAAGGCACTTCAGTATACAGCAGTTTTTTTTCACAAATAACCATTTTGACATAAGGAAAAGAAAGCAGTTAACGTTGTATCCGGTGGATTCTGGGCTCTTTGTTGTACGTTGGATTCCGAAAAATAAACACATTGACCATTCTGTAAATGTACCGCTAATTGAACAACAGCTGGACTTCGTTAATGTATTGGAAATGAAAGAATTCGCCAAACAGCTTCATTACTGCTTATGTATCTTCCAGCCTGATATTGTACGATTTCATCGAAATCACTGATTTCGGACTGCAAGCCAAAATTTGCTATGTCGCTGCCTTTGGTGACGTATTTGCATATGTATTTGATTGCCTTTACGGAGTTACAGTATTCAACGTTTATGTGTGCATTAAATATTTTTGACAATAAAGGTGAATATGGAACAACCCACTGATTATCTACTTCGATGGTGGTACCGTTATGCTTCTTTTTTATTGCCGTTTTACCGCCATCTTCAGTAGATCTTTTTCTATAATGTGGGTAACCATCATTGCCAGTAATTGTGTTGGGTACTAAAAGCCGAGGATATTGCTTTGTGCACCTTCCTTTGGCCATGCATGGTGATTTTTCATTCAGTGCACCGAGAGGTCCATGTATCATATTTTGTACCACAATATCATATAAGCCCTTATCGACATTCTCATCAGGAATTTCAGCGGAAATCACATCGTCAATTCCATTAGAAGAAATTTCATCAAACAACCATATTAGTATATGTGCTTGTGGCAATCCTCGCTTTTGCCATTCCACTGAGTACAACCATTATTGCACTGATCCAAACACTTAAAGTTTTACTATGTTGTTTATCAGTGATTTCAACTTTTGCCGGAAGACACGGGCCATAATATCATGTCTATGAACCGCTGATTGTCCTTGAAGTAAAAGCTGCTGTATCTTGTCCCAAGATTGATTACATGTAAATGTAATAAATAAATCTGGACGACCATAGACGGCATATGACGAAGGTAAAATCGTTAATCTTTCAACGTTAGTGGTATTACCGTCATTTACAGCTGCATCTCGCAAATGAATGTATTGTTCAGAGCGGAGCTTGGTCTGATTCAGACCAATAAATAGCAAACGTTCTAATTCAATCTTTGCATACATATCAACGATGTATTGGTGAAACAATTGACGGCATTTTAAAATATAATTGTCTTCATCCTGACAAATCATTAGTCTATAGACAGAATAATTCATTGCGCTGCATTTCTTATCCATTTGTTTGTTAGTCGATGGATCTATCAATTTATGATTAAAGTGATAGCCGTCGGCTCCATCTCAAAAAAAGATAGAATATTGTAGGGCATCCTAGCATCGATGAGTTTCAGCAATTCTTACCAACTGAGCGTTTCGCTTATGAAGAATAATATCTCGAGGTAAAAACTGATCACCGACCATAAGGATTGCCACTTCGTCGATAGTTGGAGCATTGTATCTACGCACATGTTGGCCAGTAGGCGTTTTGTCAGCGGAAATAACAATTTTATGCGTATCAGTAGGGATCAAATCGATTGCTGTTTTGAAGAGACGCACTAAATTATTATTTTCGTGGAAAAGATGTTGCAACTGGGAAACGATAGCCCTTTCAACGTCGGGAGAAATTTCGCAGCGTGCATTCAATTCAGAATTTCTATCATTGATGAAGTACAGTTGTAAATACTTATGATTCTCACCTGAGAATGGTAGAAGGGAAACTGCTCTATGATAAATTTGCCCTTTTACTTTGAAAGTAGGCATAAATTGATCTTGATTTTCGATTTGGGTATCAAACGACGTCATTTGGAAACATGAGTTATATTTTCTGATGTTTAACAAAAAACGCTTAGATTCTGACGTAGTTCCAGTAAGCAGTCTTCAATGGCTCTGGTGGTGCAGCCAGTTGAGGAAGTTTAACTTTTCCTGAGGCGCAACACATTCCCATTGTTTCACCATTAAATTTCAAGGCCTTGCAATAGGGACAAATTTTAGACATAGTCCCGATTTGAACACATCTACTCAAGCTATAAGCATCGACTGGACTGTACCTGAATGCCAGGCGATAATTTTCAGGTTGCTCTTGTGGTTCCTCGGCATGCTTTCCTTTAGCATTATCTCTTTGAGCCTCAAGCCTGTTTTCACGTTGTTCATATGATTCCTCGGCACGCTTTCTTCTGTTAATTTCTCTTTGAGCCGCGAGCCTGTTTTCACGTTGTTCTTGTGATTCCTCGGCACGATTTTTTTGTAATTTCTCTTTGAGACGCAAGCCTGTTTTCCCGCTGTTCTTGTGACTCCTCAGCATGCTTTCTTTTCTTACTTTCTCTATTAGCCGCAAGACTTTTGGCATTAACTCTTTGAGCAGCTTCCTCGGCTGTTTCTTCTGCCATTGTAGGATTTATACTAAAATTTTTCTTTTAATTAACTCTTTGAGCAGCTTCCTCGGCACGCTTCTGCCATTGTAGGATTTATACTAAAATTTCTCGTTGAATTAACTCTTTGAGCAGCTTCCTCGGCACGCTTTCTTTTGGTAATTTCTCTGTGAGACGCAAGCCTGTTTTCACGCTGTTCTTGTCATTCCTCGGTACGCTTTCTTTTCTTACTTTATCTATTAGCCGCAAGCCTTTTGACATTAACTCTTTGAGCAGCTTCCTCGGCTGTTTCTTCTGCCATTGTAGGATTTATACTAAAATTTCTCTTTTAATTAACTCTTTGAGCAGCTTCCTCGGCACGCTTTCTTTTGGTAATATTTCTTTGAGCCACGAGCCTGTTTTTATGTTGTTCTTGTGGTTCCTCGGCACGATTTTTTTTTGGTAATTTCTCTTTGAGACGTAAGCCTGTTTTCACGCTGTTCTTGTGATTCCTCGGCACACTTTCTTTTCTTACTTTCTCTATTAGCAGCAAGCCTTTTGGCATTAACTCTTTGAGCAGCTTCCTCGGCTGTTTCTTCTGCCATTGTAGGATTTATACTAAAATTTCTCTTTGAATTAACTCTTTGATAAGCTTCCTCGGCTGTTTCTTCTGTCATTGTAAGATCTATACTAAAATTTCTCTTTGAACCGCCTTCTTATATACTTATAATGACGTCATATACAAAGCCTTCGACGTCATGTACAAATCCTTTGACGTCATATGCAAAGCCTTATATACTTATAATGACGTCATATGCGGACAAACAAACACACATATGTGGACAAACACAAAAATTTGACAAACACACAAACTTACAACTAATTTTTATATATATAGATTTGGAAAGAAAATCGTAATCACTATTTATTTTATAGGTGAAATTTTTGGTCTATTTGCACCTAAGGGTTTTCATTCTAAAGCAGCTTCTTTTGAAAATAGATTTGAATAATTGGAAAAATTTGTGATTTTAAAGGTTATTGAAAGAAAATGGAAAGATGATAACAATTATTTAGTTACTGATAACGAACTATCCACTAAATATCAAATCATACTAAATCATTACATTTTATCAGTAGTATACATAAAGTATTGAATATAAGTAAAATATCCATCAAATTCTTATTTCACAAGACCTGCTTTGATCTTAAAGCTAATAATAGGAAACTGTAAAAATGTTGGGAAATTTCATTTAAAATGGTATAAATTCAATTTAAAGTTTGGTAAATTCAATTGATTTAATAAGTGTTCCAGCTCCTGTATCTTTTATACTACTCTCTTTGCTGTTCCTGTTATACAAAAAGTTATGATTAAACATGAATAAAAGATCATTAGAATTAAAAATGTTCCAGCTCCATAGCATAGAATGGTTTTAGCAGCCAATATTCAGTCCACCAGGAGTTTTCTATCTGATTGGGCCCCGCATTTGAAAGGGGTCTGAGTTACCATCAAAATGAACAAAACAATTTCGAAATTCTTAGCAAATTACTTTTGAAGGTAATGGATAAATTAGGGCAGAGAATGTTAGTTGAAGAAAATAAAACTTTCGACTTTTGAAACCTGTCATGGATTGGCTTCAATAAGTCCTTTGCAACGTTATTCAGTAATTTCCACTGCCCATTAAACGCAAAAATTAAAAAAAAACAATTAAAATAAGATTATTGAATGCAAAGCATAGGAGGTGTCCCAAATTTTCAAATAGCGTTTCAACACCTCTCATTGCCCTATTTACCTATCACCCCATATTGTTTGACCCCCACCCTTCAACCCTTGTTAGGGTTTCATATTAGTTAACCGTTGATACACTAGTTTTCATAGCATCAGCAAAAAAGCAATCTTATTTCTAAGTGACAGATCATTTTTAAGGTACCAATCAAAGTCAATTTAGAATTTTAACGATACTTGGATTACAATGATAATAATAACAGTAGTTTTATTTTTTACGGTCATACAAAAAAGGCAACAGTATAGTAAGGAAAATAGTAAAAAGAAAATGAAGACTGCTTCAGCAACAAAGAATAAAATTCAATAATGCCTTTTCCATTCGCACTCATTAGCCCGTTGTAGAGGTTTAAAATCAAATCATGTTTCAAATACTTTTTGTCAACACCTTTTTCACCAGATGGTAGAACAACAACCGGGTCTAACATATCTTGAAATCTTCAGGCAAATGAGTTTCTATGTTTCTGTTTGATTTGTGAAAAAATATGCCCTGTTAAAACGGTGAAGCAGAGAAACCAAGAATAACGTAAACCATAGCTGCATGAAGATATTTTAAATGAGATTGAGAATTGGAATTGTGCGATTTCCCCGATAAGTTAAAAAACACTAGGTTGAAAAAAAGTCACTACAGACCTTATTTTTCTAAATGCAAAAATCCCAACTAATATACGTATTTCGTATTTTGAAAATATAATGTGTGTAATATATAATATGTGTAATTTTAACACATGAAAAAACTTGAAACAATTTCTAAGTTAAAAAAGAAATTAAAATGTTCAAAATCAAAATAAATAAGATATACCTCAAAGGCTAAGCTCCTAAGCCACCCGAAGGCAGCGTTCATGCTCTTTATAATTTTTAATATTGCCCTTTACCATCTCCTGAAGGTTCAAGTTCAAAAATAATCCATGGATTGAATTCCTTAGTTCAAGAAAGGCTAGTAGGGAGGGTTGTTTTTTGGACTAAAGATGATTCATAATACACAAATACATTGGCGTAGCAAGTGCATGAGACCTATTGCTTAGAATGTATTGTTAAAAACATAAAAATATTATGGAATTGTTGGTTCAGTCTCACATTCGATTCCTGCACCAATCAAATAATTAATAAATTCAATGGAAACTTCGTAGAGGCCAATGGAAAGGGGTCGATGATACCCTCAGAAAAGAAAGACATATTGCCATCCTTAACTATAATAAAAATATTTCCATCAATAACTTGAGTTAAGTAGATGGCAGCACTGGAGAAATCACCGTTAAACCTTCTTCGCGATCTTAAACCATTAAGGAAGGAAAGATTAGTGCCTATGAGTGTGGTCGGACGTATTAATAGGATACCACTTATTTCATTTCATTATTAATTCATAAGGTGATATGTGAGGGTATTTGTTAATGTATTTCTGAGGACAATTTATCAACATCAACTTTATAGTTTAGTTGACTAGCTCATCATTCCTTTACCCTTTGGTGTCCCCAGTTCGGCCATTTCAAATTCTACACCAGTCAAATATACAGAAAAACTGCTTAGCCATCATGTTAAATCATTACGCAATGTGTTTCGAAATAGCACCAAGAAAGGAAGAATCTCTTTGTCCATGTTTTTCCAGAGTTCATTGTTCCTCAAGAGTACCTTAGGAAATCGCTATTACTGCGTTAGTTCAGAGTTCACTGTCCATGAAGAGCACCCTAGGAAATCATCATTAGCGGGCTTGTTCAGAGTTCATTGTTCCTCAATAGCGTTTTAGTATACAAATGTGTTTTTACACATATAATGCAGTAAATGTACGTAAGACGAGGACAGAAACAGCATTAGAACTGACTCAAATAATCTAAAACGGTGGCTTATATTTAATAAAACAAGGATATAAACATCGAAACATGTGGCAGGAACTGACCTATTTTATTTTGTCAACTATTACAAATACTGGGAATTACTGCAAATACTCAGAATGTATAATATTAATATAGTCATCTATGAAATGGACATTTGACAGAACTTGAGAATTTAATTATGTATCTAACACGGAAAAGCTTACTTTTAAAGTTTACAGATTTTTCCCCGGGTTTTCAAAATCTTTTTTTTTTCACATAAAAAATAAATTTCTATCCTCAAACAAAGGTACACTTAATAAGAACACAAAATAAAACACTGGTACTCAAACTGAACAACAAGACACAAGAAAATATTGTCCCAAATGAACTTTCAACTTTCATTTACTTTATCAAACTAAGTTCGCATAGAATTTGCATAGCTAGAAACCCAATAGAAACGTTTGAACGTCGTAAGAATATGTTTAAGAATAACTTGTGTTTAAACATAAGGCCTAAATAAAAATTATAATTTCCAATTTAAAGAAAAGAAGGATTTTTTTTTCTTTCACCAAAGCCTTATTTTTTCCAAAAATTATTCGATTCTTTTATTATTCATAATATATCAAAAGGAAGTAAATACACCTTTTTAGAAAAGTTGCTACAAAGCTTTCGTTTGCTATATTATCTTTCTATTATTCCTATCTCAAAGAAGGTGTTTCTTTTGTCTAGTTAATCAGCACAAAATCAATCTAAATCCTTATTTTCACTGTGACTTCTATTCCCAACACCGTTTATACTGACATACCATACCGATCCCTTACTAATCTCTATATTAGCCTTACTCTACTTATTTCTATAATAATAATTTTCAATACTCTCTATAATAACCTGGAGGATTATTGCTTCTTTTCCTAATATTGGTTTTTTGGGCAAGCACAAATTACAGTTTTCGTAATACTCTCGAACTTGTGCTCATTCTCTCAAATATAAAGATAAAGCTCACTCGTTCTAATGTCTTCTCCATAGACATGTGACCACCAATGAGTAAGTAATCATGAGCTAGTTTTATTGCCGAGGATACTACGACACTTAGCAAGACTAATTTAGCTGTTCTGGGGATCCCTTTGTCCTTGCCAACGCATCCTAACGGATAACAAGAAAGAATACCATCATTTAGAAACAGGCGGTCAAAAACATTTAACAGACAAGATGCAAAATTATTATCTACTATTCATCCAGGTACGGAACTCTTTTCCACCCTGTCGGCTGTCAATTTCCCATATATGGAACTCTTAACGTCAGCCGTTAACTCCCCAGGCACGGAACTCTTTTCTGCCCTGTCAGCTCTTAATATCCCATGTACGGAACCCTTTTCCGCAATGTCAGCCGTTAATTCCCCAGGTACGGAACTCTTTTCTGCCCTGTCGGCTGTTAATATCCCATGTACGGAACTCTTTTCCACCATGTCAGCCGTTGATTCCCCAGGTGCGGAACTCTTTTCCGTCCTGTTTGCTGTGGATATCCCATATACGGAACTCTTTTCCTCCATGTCAGCCGCCTTCCAGATAATTCTGGAATTATCTGGAATATACACCTGGTCCCTCGGTCGACCACAGTCCGCCCCTTCATCAGCCTTATCTCTTTCGACACAACGCCTCACTACGTCAGTGCCTAATAAATTATCAGTCATCTGGTCCTTCGATCGACCGTAGTCCACGTTTTCACCAGCCTCATTGCTCTCCACACTGTACCTCTCTGCGTCACTGCTTAGTAAATGTCTCATGTCTTCTGACACTACACCTCTCTAGCTCAGTGCCATGTAATATATATCCAATTTATCATCATATTTTTTTTCACTAAAATGTCTGCCTAAAATACTAATCTAACCCTTACATCCTATACTAAAAAAATCTACCTGTCCCCCGGTCACAATTTTCGTCAGTCCAGTTCTGACAGAGTCCTTTATTCTGTCCTGTACAACGAAATTTAGCATTTATGGTTGCTCTTACCATCGATAGGTGTATCGGTTATAATATACCCCGAAATATCTCCCATATTTATACTGGCATTTTCTTTGGCCATTAAACTACCCACAGTTGTCAAAAATTTTACGACTGAAATTGGATTATAACCCCGACTTGAAGAATCAAAATTCAAAGGGGCCTTTAAACCTTTACATTTTATTTCGTTCAAAAAGGATGAAGCAATGTCTCTATCAAATTCGGGACCTGAAGGATCTAAAATTGGAATTGTGCTCATTTAAAAGAAAAATTAATAACAAGAAATTAATTAGGTCAAAGCTGTAAAAAAAGGCGAAATTGTTACTAAGCACTCCTAACAGATTTGCTACTCGCGTGCAAACTTAAAATGTATGACTTACAATCGTAAACTGTCCTTCGACGTTCTTCACGTTTTTTCTAAAACTGGAATCTGGAGCAGGAACCAGGAACTGGAACCTATAACTGGAACCCTGGAACTTGGAACTGATGTTGGAACTGGAACCTGGAACGGATGTGGGAACTAAAACCTGTTATCTTTGACGATGGACAGCTACAGCTACAATTCTCAACTTCCGAAGTCAAACGATGAAAAGTTTCTTAGCACATACCAATAACACAATTGTGCACGAAGCGAAATGGTTTTCAGTGGATAGTCTCTACGCCACAATTACAGCTGACAAAGATGAATTTTACCAAAATTGGAAGGTAAAGAAGGAAGACGATGTAGGTGATTGGTCAGAAAAGAAATGTCAACTACTGCAAATACTGGGAATTACTGCAAATACTCAGAATTTATAATATTAATATAGTCATCTAGGAAATGGACATTCGACAGAACTTGAGAATGTAATTATGTATCTTACACGGAAAAGCCTACTTCTAAAGTTTACAAGGGTCTCATTGATCCTCAAGAGCGCCTTAGGGAATTACCATTACTGGGCTTTTACAGAGTTCATTGCTCTTCCAGATACATTAGGGGTAAATCATTGCGCAACTAACACTCAAGGCTAGAGACATCGGTTGTGCAAGACTTGATTGATCCTCAACGGCGACTTAGGAAATCGCCATTACCAGGTTTGTTCCGGGTTCATGGCTCTTCCAGTTACCGTAGGGTTAAATCCTTGCGCAACGAACATTCAAGGCCAGAGAAAGTGATTGTGCAAGAGCTCATTGCTCTTTCAAGTGTCTTAGGGGTTAAATCTTTGCGCAACTATCACTTACATCGATTGTGCCAGAGTGCGTTGCTCTTCCTGATGCCTTAGGGCTAAATCATTGTGCAACTAACACTCAAGCCCAGAAAAATCAGTTACATAAGAGTTTATTGCTCATCCAAGTGCCTTAATAAATGACCATGACAAGCGAGGGGCTAGTAACTTTTTATGAAAGAGGTATAGGCCCACCCTAAGTACTATGTAGATCACTACTGTTGTTCAACGGAATTGTAGTTTAAAGAATCACGCTATCCAGATAAAAAAAAACCTGCCGTTTTCTAGGCCCCACTTTGGGGGCGGAACATATATATATATAATTTTTCATACATATTATTAATCCCTACGCAAACATGCCTGCTTCAAGCAGTAAGAAATTGGAAAAGAAATTAATTAGTTTCCGAATGAAATTGCTGAATTAAGTGTTGCGTTATCTTAGAAAGTTCAAATTTTAGTTTTGAACTATTCAATTGATATGATTAAAAAAAAAAAAATGTATTTACGCAATATGCCAAATCTGTAATGTCATTTTTTCTTGTAATAAAATGCGTTTCACCAAATTATTTTATTATTGACTTGCAAAAGGATGAATCATTCATTTGCAAGTTCTAATTGTAATTATATTAACCTGATCTGGTAGCATATTACCTTTATAATGATTAAGTTACTCACTCAAACATTATAACAACCAAAAAAAGTGGTTGAATTTAATATCTAATTTGATCTTAAGTGCCGATTTTAAAGTGCCGAAACCCTATGAAAGTGTGAATTCTCCTGATGAGCCCTTGTGTTGGGTTGTTGCCTATGACTTATTTGTCTCTTCTCTTTTTTTTTAATGTTTGGTAAATGACGACTTACACTTACTGACGACACGACTGCCTGTCCATGGATTATTCTTTATGGTTGATTGTGTATAGCTATATAGCTATGCTGTTTGACCTGTGTGATTGTATGGATGAGTAGGGTTAAGGCCTCATTCAAGTGCTGATCTATATTAATCACTAATGTAGGAAAACAGTCTTCCTTTTCTCCTTCTGTCTTTTTTTTTTTTTTTTTTTTTTTTTTTTTTTTTTTTTTTTTTTTTTTTTTTTTTTTTTAATGTGCTTGTGTTGTTGCACTGGTGATTTCTCTTTTCATTATAGAATTGAAATTTATAATTTGAAACAATGTAATCGATAATACCCTAATTTTTTTGTATAATGTTTCAAATGTGCCATTTATTTTATTTTAGAAAACATTTGCTTCACTTAAAGTAATTTTGTCATAGATTTGGGAATGAATAAATTATTTGTTTTCAAGATGCTATTGTAAACATGTTGAATAGGTCTGTTAACATATTACCTTCGTATTGTTTCAGTCTTTCAGTCAAACATTATCACTGAAAAAAAGGCAATAGGGATTTATTTAGCGATTGAATTTTAGTTTTAATAAGAATGAAACATGATATGGCAATGACTTACATAGGTTATTATTGGGGCAATTGTATTGTGTATTTGAAAACACAAGAAGCATTGGCGTTACATATCCAATATCCCTCTCTAATAATATAAGGTCGCTGTAACCTATCGTATTGTTTGTTAATGTTTAAGATTATAAAATACCAAAAATGGACAGAATGTGATGTTAGTATGTAAAAAATTGTTTACATTTAATATTATAAGTAGACTATGGACGATGAGAAAGAAAATCTAATGAGTGGCTGAGATTGATTTTGATTTTGAAGTGATTAGTTTCCCATTCCCTGAAAGTAATATACACTCAAATATCACATATTCTGCGTTTTTCTCACAGTTACTTCGTTATGCAAGGATATGTAGTAATTATATTGATTTTAAAAATAGATGTAAAATCTTAAGCCAAAAATTGATATCAAGAGATTTTTCTGCAAATAAATTAACTTGGCAATTTAAAAAATTTAGTTTTCATTATAACGAACTTTTAAATAAATATCAAAAGAATTATCTGGAAATACTTAAAGAAATTTTCAATTAATTTCTGAGGTTCGACAAATGATGATGCGGCGCCATTTATTTTGAATTGTGTTTCTAATAGAGCGGATTTTTTTAAAAAATAGCCACATGGTAAAGATGAATTCTATAATTGTTTAGTTCATTAATTTTTTTTTTTTTGCAATGTGTTAATACTTGTGATTTGGTAAATTTTATCATATTTAGTTTACCTATTGTTGCTAAAAAGAGGGATATATTAACAGGATAAGCTTGTTTTGGTGTTACTTGGTTGTTTTACATTTGCTGGGTTTTTTCATAGGCATGTATTTTGGGGGTGATACCTGACACGGGGATGCCATGGATATTCTGTGGTAGCCACAACACTTGGCTGGGTAGAGAATTTAAAGTGGCGAAATCCTATAGGCCAGTGTATTCTCCTGATGGGCCCTTATGTTGGGTTGTTGCCTCTGAATTATTTGTCTTTATTATTTTTTCTATTGTTTGGTAAATGACGACTTATACTTATTGACGTCATGACTGCCTGTCCATGGATTATTCTTCATGGTTGATTGTGTTTGGCTATGCTGTTTGACCTATGTGATTGTATGGATGAGTAGGGTTAAGGCCTCATTCAAGTGCTGGCCTGTATTAATCACTAATTTAGGAAAACAGTCTTCCTTTTCTCCTTCTGTCTCTCTTTTTTTTTATGTGTTTGTGCTGTTGCATTGATGATTTCTCTTTTCATGATATATTTTGCTACATTTTCTCCTACAACCAAGGTTCCCTTAATTCAAGGTTTTAAGGATATGATCTTTGGCCTAATTGTGAAAATGCTGTTGCCGCTGTTAGGCTAGATTTGGGGGATACTCTACCTCTAAACCGTTTTTTGTTGTACCTCAGGCTGATTCTGGCTCAAAGGCCAATGGTGTAAGTTTCAAATTGATCAGGAACTTTTTCTGGCCACTCTGCCCTTCCTAAAATGTGTTATATTTTTGGCTCAGACAATATCACTACAAGTTATTAGCCAATTGGACACCCAAGACCAGCCCTGTCACCTTTTCTCCACTAAATAAATACTTGCAAACTGTTTGCGTAACTAGCAGCCCTCATCCCAGAGGCGGTAGGGTTATGTCATCCCCGAAGAAACACTTATTGTGCCTTTCAGTTGTTGCCAAAAATTGGCATTCTTAAAACCTTCATAGGATGTCTACTACCGCCTCCACTCCTAACTGAAGTTCTAAATCAGGCCTTCCTGGTGAAAGTGAGTACAGTAGGATTGAAAAGGATCGGAAGAACAACATGACGGAACTGTGTCACGTGTGGCGAAAAACTGATCAGATGAAAGGAAAATCTAGAGTTCAATTTGTTTCGTTATATTTTGTAATACAATTGATTTTAAGAATAGCGGTAATGTATTCAAAATGAAAAACGGTGATGCTGAAAGAGTGTAAATTTCAAGGTCTTTTGCAATAGCTCCTGTTAAAAAAAAAAAAAATGGTACTTTTATGATATATGACCTACCCCTCTAGTTGTTCATTCATTGAAGCATTGCAGAACCAGTTTTTTTGTTAGTTTCTTTCAGCTTAGCGTGAGACAAGACAGAGAGAAGTGACAAAATGGATGGAAAATATATAATTTGGGCTATATATTTGCATATTAAGGGGGGATTATCGGAGAGTATCAAGTTAGAAAACAATTTTTACTGCATAATATGCAGAATGATTGTACCTAACACATCAGACAAGCAGACCCGCTATATTTTACTCACGCCCCTTCCCTTAAAAACTCTAATAGCTTCTTTTCTCTACGTGGATCAGTAGCGACAATTGCATTTATTATTATTGGTGGTGGTTTTATTTGTTTTTAGTTTAGTGTTTTTCTTTTTATCTTGTGCTGAGGACGCCAAGTTTGGATACAAAGCTGAGGACGGATACAAAGAGTTTTATCTCTCTTTGTTGTTTATTGTCACGTCTGGCCAGTTCGGCTTAAGACCTTTCATTCGTCAGAAAAACATAATAGAAGAATATTAGGTAGGGCGTAGTTGATACAAGTACCAAATGAATAAAAATAAATTCTATAAAAAACCCAAAAGTGAACACTTTGCTTTAAATGTTCTATTTAAATGACAATGCTTTCAGTAATGTCAGTTCGCTTGTACTTAGTTGTAAACTCGCCGATAGACTGTCACGTGGTATCCTTAGTGTTTTGTAAATTAGTTTTCCATGTGAGTTTCTGAAATGATAAAGGCTCTGTGATAGATAGCTAGAATGAGCAGTAATGATAATCGTTCGAGATAAGACGCACAAAATATTACGTTCGTTAGTATTCCTTTGAATGTTCTAGAATACTGAGGAGTAACCCCTTTAGGTCGTTTTATTCAATGCAAATCTTTCGCTTGTTTACTTTATTATTTGTATCTGGAGCAAACTGCCAGACGTGTGAGAGGTCCTTTAGATTTTATGAGAAACAAGTAGAATGGGAAAACAAATTAATAGAGGAAATGAGTGCAAGCGAAATAGAGGCAAACTTGAAATATTTAACATCACAGCCCCATGTCGGAGGTACAAGAGCAGACTACGAGATGGCTCAACATTTAAAAGAAGTTTGGATGTCCCAAGGAGTTGACAATGTGGAAGTCAAGGGATACGAAGTGTTGTTATCGTATCCTCAAGAGGACAACGGGAGTGGGGTGAGTGCCCAGATATTTGTTTGTTTTCTAAGGTTCAAGTTGGAGAGTAAATAGGAACGCAAATAATGACTTCTTGCCGCGATCAACAGAACAGTTACTAAAGAAAAGATAAATTTGTATTAATTTATAGTTTTGTATGCTCTAGCAAAGAGAAATGTCAGTTTTATGAAGCACCGTGGTGTAGCGGCTCTTAAGAAGAAAACACAGTAATAAGAAAGTTGATAGTGTCATTCTCTTCCTCTGTGAATGCTCTTTCCAAACATAATGTTTACTACAATGTCAGGGCACCCCCCTCGGTCCTAACAGCAATAAGAACAGAAGAAATATTTGTAGGCCTAATATAATTCCCTTTGGTAAAGTGCAAAATACGCAGTAGGCCAATTCTTTCGGAAAGAATTGAGGAAAAAAGTTTTGGAAAGTTTTTTTTAATTATTTTGTTCGATTTTGATTGCAAAAAGTCTTTAAAAAACTCCTTATTTCCGAATAAGATTTTTTCAACATTAAACTTTCATCGAAAAATCAAAGTAACAATATCAAAGTATCTAAGTAAACAAAGTAACAATAAGCAACATGTAAACAACTTACAGCCACTGCACCGTAAATCAAAGTTACCACGAAAATCATTAAACCCAAGTATCAAAGTAAACAGCATCAAAGTAAGAATAATTAAGTTCCATAGCTCAGAGCCATTTTCTCGTGGCTTGAGGGGGGGGGAAGCATAGTTATTTGGCCTTTAAACTATTTTGAACTAAATGGCTATCTCCAAATTTTGACCGGATGCCCTTTGGGAAAGGGGGGCGTGGGCTAGTTGGCGATAGATCACTTTTGACTCTTAAAAAATAACTAGAAGTTTCTGTTTCTGATCAAATGAGCTCCATTCAAAGTTAATACGACCACCTCTTCCACAGAACCTTATATTCTAACAAAGGGCAACTTAAATAATTTACAATCCTTGCCTCGGGGGCTAGAAAATATTTATCGACCCCTAAGTTATAATAATTTGAATTTTAGACTATTTTCAACAAACTAGTTATTTCAAAATTTGACAAGATGCATTTGGAGCAAAAATGCACAAATGGGGGCTTTATTACTTTTTTTATCACTTTCAATTCTTAAGAACTTACAACTTCCATAAGTTACAATTCTTGCCCGGGGTAGTATGGAGGATTTCTCAACCCCTAATTTATAGTAATTTGAATTTTGAACTATTGTGGATAAAATGGCTATCTCAAACTTTTTATCGGATGACTTTGGAGGAAAAGGCGTGGTGAGGGTGGTAGACATCCTCTGATCACTTTTGATGACTCATAAAAAGGTAACTAGAACTTTCAACTTCCAATCAAACGAGCCATCTCTCAGGTTTATATACCTCTCCTTACATAAAACCGTATATACCCTCAGGACGTAGCTTACAGCACTTGCCCCCAGAATCTGGGGGATGTGTCGGCTCGGAAGTTTTTGTTATTTGATCTTTAAACTATTTTGAGCAAAATAGCTATCTCAAAATTTTGATTGAATCTATTTGGGGGAAAAAGTCCTCGGGAGGGTGGGCTAGTTGCCTCTGATCACTCTGATCAAGGGCACTAGAAATTCTTATTTGAAATCGAATGAACCCCTCCAAAGATTATACGACCATCCCTTCCATAAAAACATTTTATACCCCCAAGGCGCATTTTACAACACCTGCCCCCCGATTCTGGGGGGGGGCTGTTTTTATCCTTGGAGATTTTGTTATATTATCTTTGATATATTTTGAACAAAATGGCTATATAAAAATTCGATTTGACACATTGGGGGAAAAGAAGGTTCGAAGCGAGGGGGGGGGGGGCTATTCGCCATCGGATCACTTTTGTCTCTTAGAAGTTGAGTTATGAATTTCAATTTCTGATCATTTGAGTCCCCTACAAATTTTATACGACCACATCTTCAACAAAAATCATATACGTCCCCGTGGTATAAGTTACAACCCTTCCCCTTGCTCTGGGGGGGGGTATATTGACAACCATGTTTTTCTTATCTTATCGTTGGACTATTTCAAAGAACCTGGCTATCTAAAAATTTTCATTTGATACATTTGTGGCAAAGAGAGTGTCTGTGTCAGGAAAGGGAGAGTGTAGATGCCCTCCATTAACTTTTGACTCTTAAAACGTTAACTAAATCTTTCAATTAACAATCAAATGAGGCATCTTCGAAGTTTACACGACCACTCCTTACATAAAAACCTTATACGCCTCCGGGGTATACCTTAAAACACTTGCCCCGGGCTCTAGGGGGTTGGGTCGACCGGGGTCTTTGTTATCTGATAATTGAACATTGAAAAAAATAGTTATCTCAAAATTGGGATTCGGAGAATCAAATTCTATTTGCGTTCGGATTTCTTTTGACTCTTACAACGCCTGCCCCCGGGCCCTTGCAGGTTGTGTCGACACTGGAGTTTTTCTTATCTGATTTTTCAACTATATTTAACTAAATGGATATCTCAAAATCTTTATTAGATGGGTTTACTGGAAAAGGGCGTTTAGGGGCTTATTGCCCTTATATCTCTTTAGACTCTTAAAAAGTGAACTACAACTTTCAGTTTCCAATCAAATGAGCCCTCTGTGAAGTTTATACGAGCATCTCCTTCATAAGAACCATATATGCCCCATGGATATAAATTACAAGCCCTACCCCCGGGCCACGGGAGTTGTGTCTACATCGGAGTTTTTGTTATCTGAATTTGGAACTATTAAAACAAATAATGGCTATCTCAAAGCTTGTATCGGATGGATTTGGAGAAAAAAGGGCTTGGGGGACTAGTTGCCATCGTATCTCTTTTGACTCTTAAAAAGCAAACTAGAACTTTCAATTTCGAATCAAATGAGCCCGCTCTGAAGTTTTTACGAGCATCCCTTCCATAAGAACCATATATTCCCTAAGGTTTTACCGCGCCTGCCCCGGGCCCTGGGTGGTTGTTTCGACACAGGAGTTTTTGTTATCTGACCTTTGAATTAGTTTTAACAAAATGGCAATCTTAAAAATTTTTTCGGATGCATTTGTGGAAAAGGGGCGTGGGGGAGGGACTTCCCCCAAGACTGGTCCCGGTTCCTGGGGGGAGGGTTGCGTCGACACAGGAGTTATCTGACCTTTGAAATATTTTAACGAAATGGCTATCTCAAAAATTTTATCAGATGGGTTTGGAGGGAAAAGGCCTAGGGGGGGGGGGGGCTAGTTGCATTCAAATTAAATTTTGACTCCTAAAAAATGAAATAGAACTTTCAATTTCCAATCAAACGAACCCTCTTCGAAGTTTTTACGAGCATCCCTTTCATAAAAACCAAATATGACCCCATAACATAACTTGCGACGCCTGCTCCCTGGTCCTGGGGGTTTGCGTCGAAACAGGAGTTTTATCAGGCCTTTAAACTATTTTTTTTTTTACAAAATATTTATCTCAAAATTTGTAATGGATGGGTTTGGGGGGAAAAGGCATGGGAGGGGGTGGGTAGTTGCCCTAGGATCTCTTTTGACTCTAAAAAGCGAATTAGAACTTTCAACTTCCAATCAAATATCCCCCCCTTCCATAACAACCATATATTTTTCCAGGGCTTAACTTACAACAACTGTCCCGAGCGCTGAGGGATTGTTTCGATCCTGGAGTTTTCGTTATATGATCTTTGAACTATTTTTTTTTAATGGCTGTCTCAAAGTTCTTATCGGATGGGTTTGAGGAAAATAAAGTGTTGAGGGGTGGTGCTAGTTGGCCTCCGATCTCTTTTGACTCTTAAAAAGTGAACTAGTCTAATCAAATGAGCCCTCTCCGAAGTTTATACGAGAATCCCTTCTATAAGAGCCATATATGCCCCCAAAGTATAACTTACAACGACTGGCCCCGGTTCCTGGGGGGTTTCGTCGACACAGGAGTTTTCTTATCTGACCTTTGAAATTTTCCGTAAAACGCTATATCAAATTTTTATCGGATTAGTTTGTGAAGAAAAGAGCATTGGGGGGGGGGCTATTTGCCCGCGCATCTCTTTTGACTCTTAAAAAGTAACCTAGAACTTTCCATTTCCAAACAAAAGAGCCCTCTCTGAACTTTGTACGAGCATATCTTTCCTAAGAACCATATACGTCACCAGGACATAGCTTACAACGCTTGCCCCTTGGGCCCTGGAGGGTTTTGTCGGCACTGGAGATTTTTTTATTTAATTTTTAAACTATTTTTTTTATAAAATGGCCACCTCAAAATTTGTATTGGATGAGTTTGGAGAAAAAATGGCGTGTGGGGGCTAGTTGCCCTCAGGACTCTTTTGATTCTTGAAAGAGAACTACAGCTTTCAATTTCAAATCAGATGAGCTCTCTATAAAGTTTATACAATCATCCCTTCCATAAGAACCATATATGCCTCAAGGGCATAATTTGAACCCCTGCCCTCGGGCCCTGGGGTGTTTTATCGAGCCCGGAGTTTTTCTCATTTGAAGTCTGAGATATTTTTGACAAAATGTCTCTCTCAAAATTTTTATCAGATGGTTTTGGGGAGAAAATAATTTGGGTGGGAAGCTAGTTGCCCTCTGATCTCTTTTGTTTCTTAAAAGTGAACTAGAACTTTCAATTTTCGCTCAAATGAAAGCTCTCTGAAGTTTGTACGATCATCACTTTCATTTAAATCATCTATGCCCCCCGGGCATAACTTACAACGGCTGCCTTCGGGCCTCGGGAGGCTGTGTTGACGCCAGAGTTTTGTTATCTGACCTTTGAACTATTTTTAACAAAATGGCTTTCTCAAAATTTTTGCCGAATGTTTTTTGGGGGGAAGGCGTGAAGGGAGGGGCTGATTGCATTCGGATCTCTTTTGACTCTTAAAAAGTAAACTAGAACTTTCAATTTCCAATCAAATGAGCCGTCTCTGGAGTTTGTAAGAGCATCCCTTTCATAAGAACCATATACGCCACCAGGACATAACTTACAACGCTTGTCCCTCGGACCCTGGGGGTTGTTTCGAGACCGGAGTTTTTGTTATTTAATTTTTAAACTATTTTTAATAAAATTGCCATCTCAAAATTTGTATCGGATGGGTTTGAGAAAAATGGGGTGGGGGGCTAGTTGTCCTCCTACCTCTTTTGACTGTTAAGAGGTGAGCTAAAGCTTTCAATTTCCAATCAAATGAGCTCTCTATGAAGTCTATACAAGCACCTTTTCCATAAGAACCATATATGCCCCTGGGGCATAATTTAGAACCCTTGCCCCGGGCTTTCGGAGGTTGTATCAACACCAGAGTTTTTCTTCTCTAACCTTTTAGCTATTTTTAACAAAATGGCTATCTCAAAATCTTTATTGGATGGGTTTGGGGAAAAGGGGCGTGTAGGGGCTTGTTGCCCTTAGATCTCTTTTGAATCTTAAAAACTGAACTTGAACTTTCAGTTTCCAATCAACTGAGCCCTCTGTGAAGCTTATACGAGTATATCTTTCATAAGAACCATACATGCCCCATGGATATAAATTGTAACCTCTGCCCCGTGCCACGGGAAGTTGTGTCTACACCGGAGTTTTTGTTATCTGACTGTTGAACCACTTAAAAAAATGGCTATCTCAAAACTTGTATCTGATGGATTTGGGGAAAAGGGGATTGGAGGACTAGTTGCCCTTCGATCTCTTTCGACTGTTGAAAAGGGAACTGTAACTTTCAATTTCCATTCAAATGAACCCTCTCTGAAGTTTATACGAGCATTCCTTCCATAAGATCCATATATGCCCCCAGGGAATAATTTACGACGCCTGCCACCATGTCCTGGGGCATTGTGGTGATATCGGAGTTTTTCTTATCTGACCTTTGAACTATTTTCAACAAATAGCTATTTCAAAATTTAATCAGATAGGTCTGGGGAAAAAAACACATGGGGAAGGGGGCTAGTTGCCATCGAATTTCTTTTGACTCTTTAAAGCGAACTAGAACTTTCAATTTCGAATCAAATGAGCCCTCTCTGAAGTTTTTACGAGCATCCCTTCCATAAGAACCATATATTCCCTAAGGCATAATTTACCACGCCTGCCCCCGGGCCCTGGGTGGTTTTTTCGACACCGGAGTTTTGTTATCTGAGCTTCGAATTATTTTTAACAAAATGGCAATCTTAAAATTTTTATCGGATGCATTTGTGGAAAAGGGATGTGAGGGGGGGACTTGTTGCCCTCTGATCTCTTTTTTAAGAGTAAAAGTGATCAGAGGGCAACAAGTCCCCATTTTTTAATGGCTGTCTCAAAGTCCTTATCGGATGGGTTTGAGGAAAAAAATGTCGAGAGGGTAGGGCTAGTTGCCCTCCGATCTCTTTTGACTCTTAAAAAGCGAATTAGAACTTTCAATTTCTAATCAAATAAGTCCTCTCTGAAGTTTGTACGAGTATCCCTTTCATAAAAACCATACATGCCCCAAAACATAACTTACAACGACTGGTCTTGGTTCCTGGGGGGAGGGTTGCGTCAACACAGGAGTTATCTGACCTTTGAAATATTTTTAACGAAATGGCTATCTCAAAATTTTTATCAGATGAATTTGGGGGGAAAAGGCCTAGGGGGGGGGCTAGTTGCATTTGAATTTCTTTTGACTCTTAAAAAATGAAATAGAACTATCAATTTCCAATCAACTGAGCCCTCTTCGAAGTTTTTACGTTGCATCCCTTTCATAAAAACCAAATATGACCCCAGAGCATAACTTGCAACGTCTGCTCCCTGGTCCAGGGGGGTTGCGTCGACACAGGAGTTTTATTAGACCTTTAAACTATTTTTTTTTACAAAATATTTATCTCAAAATTTGAGGGTTTGAGGGGGGGGGGGAAGCATGGGAGGGGGTGGGTGGTTGCCCTCGGATCTCTTTTGACTCTTAAAAAGTAAATTAGAACTTTCAACTTCCAATCAAATATCCCCCCCCCCTTCCATAACAACCATATATTTTTCCAGGGCATAATTTACAACAACTGTCCCGAGCGCTGAGGGATTGTTTCGATCCTGGAGTTTTCGTTATATGATCTTTTAACAGTTTTTTTTTAATGGCTGTCTCAAAGTTCTTATCGTATGGGTTTGAGGAAAATAAAGTGTTGAGGGGTGGTGCTACTTGCCCTCCGATCTCTTTTGACTCTTAAAAAGTGAACTAAAACTTTCAATTTCTAATCAAATGAGCCCTCTCCGAAGTTTATACGAGAATCCGTTCTATAAGAGCCATATATGCCCCCAGAGCATAACTTACAACGGCTGGCCCCGGTTCCTGGGGGGTTTCGTCGACACAGGAGTTTTCTTATCTGACCTTTGAAAATTTTCTGTAAAACGCTTTATCAAAATTTTATCAGATTAGTTTGTAAAGAAAAGAGCATTGGGGGGGGCTATTTGCCCTCGCATCTCTTTTGACTCTTAAAAAGTAAACTAGAACTTTCCATTTCTAAACAAAAGGGCCCTCTCTGAAGTTTGTACGAGCATATCTTTCCTAAGAACCATATACGTCCCCAGGACATAGCTTACAACGCTTGCCCCTTGCGCCTTGGAGGGTTTTTTCGGCACTGGAGATTTTTTAATTTAATTTTTAAACTATTTTTTTAAATTTTAAATTTGTGTTGGATGGGTTTGGGGGAAAAATGGCGTGTGGGGGCTAGTTGCCCTCAGGACTCCTTAGACTCTTGAAGGTGAACAGCTGCTTTCAATTTCAAATCAGATGAGCTCTCTATAAAGTTTATACAAGCATCCCTTCCATAAGAACCATGTATTCCTCAAGGGCATAATTTGAACCCCTGCCCTCGGGCCCAGGGGTGTTTTATCGACCCGGAGTTTTTCTCATTTGAAGTCTGAGATATTTTTGACAAAATGTCTATCTCACAATTTTTATCAGATGGTTTTGGGGAGAAAATAATTTGGAGGGGAGGCTAGTTGCCCTCTGATCTCTTTTGTTTCTTAAAAGTGAACTAGAACTTTCAATTTTCGCTCAAATGAAAGCTCTTTGAAGTTTATACGATCATCACTTTCATTTAAATCATCTATGCCCCCAGGGCATGACTTACAACGGCTGCCTTCGGGCCTCTGGAGGTTGTGTTGACGCCAGAGTTTTATTATCTGACCTTTGAACTATTTTTAACAAAATGGCTTTCTCAAAATTTTTAACGAATGTTTTTTTGGGGGAAAGGCGTGAAGGGAGGGGCTGATTGCATTCGGATTTCTTATTACTCTTAAAAGTAAACTAGAACTTTCAATTTCCAATCAAATGAGCCCTCTCTGGAGTTTGTAAGAGCATCCCTTTCATAAGAACCATATACGCCACCAGGACATAACTTACAACGCTTGTCCCTCGGACCCTGGGGGGTTGTGTCGACACAGGAGTTTTTGTTATTTAATTTTTAAACTATTTTTAATAAAATTGCCATCTCAAAATTTGTATCGGATGGGTTTGAGAAAAATGGGGTGGGGGGTTAGTTGCCCTCCTACATCTTTTGACTCTTAAGAGGTGAACTAAAGCTTTCAATTTCCAATCAAATGAGCTCTCTATGAAGTTTATACAAGCACCTTTTCCATAAGAACCATATATGCCCCTGGGGCATAATTTAGAACCCTTTAATTTAGAAAAAGGGCGTGAGGGGGGACTTGTTGGCCTCTGATCTCTTTTACTCTTAAAAACTGATCTAAAGCTTTTAATATCCAATCAAATGAGCCGTCTCTGAAGTTTATACGAGCATCCCTTCCCTAACAACCATATATTTTCCCAGGGCATAACTTACAACAATTGTCCTGGGCCCTGAGGGATTGTTTCGACCCCGGAGTTTTTCTTATATGGTCTTTGAACTTTTTCTTTTTTAATGGCTGTCTCAAAGCTCTTATCGGATGGGTTTGAGGGAAAAAAAATGTCGAGAGGGCGGGGCTAGTTGCCCTCCGATCTCATTTGTCTCTTAAAAAGCGAATTAGAACTTTCAATTTCCAATCAAATAAGCCCTCTCTGAAGTTTGTACGAGTATCCCTTTCTATTTCTGCTTGTCAATTAAATAAAAAAAAAACAAGTTTTTTTAACTGAAAGTACGGAGCGACATTAAAACTTAAAATGAACAGAAATTGCTTCATATATGAAAGGGGCTGCTTCCTCATCAACGCCCCGCTCTTTACGCTAAAGTTTGACTCTTTCTCTCAACTCTTCTTTTTAAAACAGTAATAAACTTTAGCGTAAAGAGCGGGGCGTTGTTGAGGAAGCAGCCCCTTTCATATACGAAGTAATTTCTGTTTGTTTTAAGTTTTAATGTCGCTCCTTACTTTCAGTAAAAAAAAAAAACTTGCTTTTTTTATTTAATTTCTGAACGTTTTTGAATCAGTGCATGTTTTGATTTTGGCTCTCCGCAGAAGAATAATTAAAAAGAAATTTGCATATTTATTTTTTGGGCTAAATGGCTTTCTCATAGTTTTGATCGAATCATTTTGAGAAAAAAAGGAGCGGGGGAGGAAGCCTAGTTACCCTCCGATTTTTTGGTTACTTAAAAAGGCAATTAGAACTTTTAATTTTTTACGAATGTTTTTATTAGCAAAAGATATACGTAACCTATAAATCAGCTTACGTAACGAACTTTTGTATTCTCATGTTTTTATTACATATATATAGGGGTTCACCCCCACGTCAGTACCTCGCTCTTTACACTAAAGCTTAAATTTTGTCCCAATTCATTAAGAATGACCCCTGAATCACAAAAGCCGTAGAATAAATAGTTGAAATTACTAAAAATACTCTAGCGTAAAGAGCGAGGTATTAGGAGGAGGGGATCCCCTCATATGCATAATAATTTCTGTTCGTTTTCAGTTTTAATGCTGCTCCTTACTTCCAGTTGTAAAAAACTTTTTCATATTTCTTTCTTCATTGTGTTTTTTTTTTAAATAATGCTAGAAAATCCTGCGCTCCCTTCATGGAAATTTTCTTTCCCCATGACAAATTCCTCGATTGAAAGTTCCCCCAACATATCCCCCTCTTCTCAACCCCTCCTCCCAACCAAAAAATCCCCCTGGAAACGTCTGTACACTTCCCAATAACCATTACTATATGTAAACACTGGTCAGAGTTTGTAACTTGTAGCCCCTCCCACGGGGACTGTTGGGGAGTAAGTCGTCCCCAAAGACATAGTTATAAGGTTTTTCGACTACGCTGAATAAAATGGCTATATCAGAATTTTGATCCATTGACTTTGGGAAAATGATTAGCGTGGGAGGGGGCCTAGGTGCCCTCCGATTTTTTGGTCACTTAAAAAGGGCACTAGAACTTTTCATTTCCATTATAATGAGTCCTCTTGCAACATCTAGAACCACTTGGTCGATACGATCACCCCTGGAAAAAAAACAAAACAAACAAACAAACAAACAGACAAATAAACACGCATCCGTGATCTGCCTTCTGGCAAAAAATACAAAATTCCACATTTTTGTAGATAGGAGCTTGAAACTTCTACAATAGGGTTCTCTGCTACGCTGAATCTGATGGTGTGATTTTCGCTAAGATTCTATGACTTTTAGGGGGTGGTTTCCTCCTATTTTCTAAAAGAAGGCCAATTTTCTCAGGCTCGTAACTTTTGATGGGTAAGACTAAACTTGATGAAATTTATATATTTAAAATCAGCATTAAAATGTGATTCTTTTGATATAGCTATTGGTATAAAAATTCCATTTTTTAGAGTTTTGGTTACTATTGAACCGGGTCGCTCCTTACTACAGTTCGTTACCACGAACTGTTTGAACAGGTCGTGGTAACGAACTGTAGTAAGGAGCGACCCGGCTCAATAGTATCTGAAACTCTAGAAAATTGAATTTTGATACCAATAGTTACATCAAAAGAATCGCATTTTAATGCTGATTTTAAATATATAAGTTTCATCAAGATTATTCTTACCCATCAAAAGTTACGAGCCTGAGTCATACGATCTTAACAAAAATCACACCATCGGATTCAGCGTATTAGAGGACCTTACTATAGAAGTTTCAAGCACCTATCTACAAAAATGTGTAATTTCGCATTTTTTTTGGCCAGAAGACAAATCACGGATGCGTGTTTATTTTTTATTTTATTTTTTTTCCCCAGGGGTGATCGTATCGAATCAGTGGTCCTAGAATGTCGCAAAAGGGCTCATTCTAACGGAAATTAAAAGTGACTAAAGTGACTTAAGTGACTAAAAAATTGGAGGGCACCTAGGCCCCCTCAAACGCTCATTTCAAAGTCACCGGATCAAAATTCTGAGATAGCCATTTTATTCATCATAGTCGAAAAACCTTATAACTATGTCTTTGGGGAGGACTTACTCCCCCACGGTCCCCGTGGGAGGGGCTGCAAGTTACAAACTTTGACCTGTGTTTACATATAGTAATGGTTACTGGGAAGTGTACAGACATTTTCAGGGGGATTTTTTTGGGGGGGAGAGCTGAGGGGAGGGGGTTACGTGGGAGGATCCTTCCATGGAGTAACTTCTCATGGGGGAAGAGACTTTCAATGGAGGGGGCGCAGGATTTTCTAGCATTATTTAAAAAAAAACATTGAATAAATAAATATGAAAAGCTTTTTCTACTGAAAGTGAGGAGCAGCATTAAAACTTAAAACGAACAGAAATTATTACGCATATAAGGGGTTTACCTCCTCGTAATACCTCGCTCTTTACGCTAAAGTATTTTTAGTAATTTCGACTATTTGTTTTATGGTCTTTGTGATTCAGGGGTCATTCTTAAGGAATTTTGGACAAAATTTAAGCTTTAGTGTAAAGAGCGAGGTATCGATGAGGGGTGAACCCCCTCATATACGCAATAGAAACATACGAATATAGAAGTTCGCTATGTAAGTTAATTCGTAAGTTACATATATTTTTTACTGAGGTTAAACGTTCGTAAAATATTGAAAGTTATCGTTGCCTTTTTAAGTAATCAAAAAATTGGAGGGCAACTAGGCCTCCCCCCTCGCTCCTTTTTTCTCAAATCTTCAGATTAAAACTATGAAAAAGCCAATTAGCCCAAAAAAAATTAATATGCAAATTTCGTTTTAATTATTTATGTGCGGAGAGCCAAGATCAAAACCTGCATTAATTCAAAAATGTCCAGAAATTAAATAAAAAAAAACAAGTTTTTTTAAATGAAAGTAAGGAGCGACATAAAAAAATAAAACGAACAGAAATTATTCTATATATCAAAGGGGCTTTTCCTCCTCAACGCCCCGCTCTTTACGCTAAAGTTTTCTACTGTTTTAAAATGTAGAGCTAAGAGAAAGAGTCAAACTTTAGCGTAAAGAGCGGGGCGTTGAGGAGGAAAAGCCCCTTTGATATACAGAGTAATTTCTGTTCGTTTTATATTTTAATGTCGCTCCTTACTTTCATTAAAAAAAAATTGTTTTTTTTGTTTAATTTTAGATTTTAACAGGGCTCTTTGCTTTTCTTTGAATAACTTTATTTAAAGCATTTTTTTAATTAACAGCGTATCAGCAATATCTTAGGAACTTAATAAAATAATAAGTTGTAACTTTCAGAGAATAATATGAAAAAAACTTCGTTTTCTTAAAGAGTTAAAGAGGCTGCGTCCCAAAGTCGAACCTTAAAACGTACAGGAATTAGAAGAGGCAGTTGGGAGGCTGCCGCCCCCCAAACCCCCAGCTTTTAAAGACTCTTTTGTACAGGTTTTTTTTTGTGGGGGGACTTCATTGTTACTATTTACTAGTTTCGGCGCAATGGTTCTCCTGTCCTCTTGTGTTTAACATTTTTCGAAGTTATTCCATTATTCATTCATTTCAATTTTTTGTTAATTAAAAGAGGGCCTTTCCGAAGCCAAGAGCGGGGGTTAGCAAAAACACAAAAAAACCTGTACAAAAGAGTCTTTAAAAGCTGGGGGTTTGGGGGGCGGCAGCCTCCCAACTGCCTCTTCTAATTCCTGTACGTTTTAAGGTTCGACTTTGGGACGCAGCCTCTTTAACTCTTTAAGAAAACGAAGTTTTTTTCATATTATTTCTGTACGTTTTTCTACAATCCATGGTGGATGTAATTTAATAATTCCTGTACTCCTCGTACAGGAATTAGGAGAGGAACTTGGGTGGCTGCCGCCCCCTCCGCTTTTAAATCATTGTATAAAATAGAAAAAAATTATTAGGACTATAAGAAGACTATTAGGAGAGGCAAACCCCCCGCTTTTAAAGACTCTTTTGTACAGGTTTAATTTTTTTTCATATTAATTCTGTACGTTTTTCTACAATCCATGGTGGATGTAATTTAATAGTTCCTGTACTCCTCGTACAGGAATTAGGAGAGGAACCCACCCCCGCTTTTAAATCATTGTATAAAATAGAAAAAAAAATAGATAGAATGACCGAAATGTTTCTTTTGCTCATAAGAAGCTAATATTCTGTTATCTCTCAAATGATAAGCTGTCCAGGTGTTATCAAAAATTTTTTGATGTTGTGAAAAAAAACCGCCCGTAAAGGACTTGAACCCTTCACCAGAGGATTAAAAGTCTCACGCTCTACCAACTGAGCTAATAACTTGCATTTGTGTAAATATAACTTCTCAATAGCTTTTAAAAATTTCAAATTAACATGGGCTCTTATGGAGAGAAATCCGTTAATTTAAATAACTAATGGGTGGTTTCTGGAAAACAGGGAAGGAGTTATTGGATCAAGCTGAAATTTCGCGGATAAGCTCCTAGGCCGTAGGGGACCTAACCTTGTGAATTTCAGCCCGATCGGACAACGTTAAAAGGGGTGGGGGGGGGGTTGGAGGGTCGAAACTTTCGGGGGGTTAAGATTTTCCTACGAAACTTTAATGGGCACTTACTCGGAGAATTCCGCATCGAATGAGTCTTCGTACACCCAGATCCGATGTCGGATGTGACCTGTAGGCGTGGCGAAAAAAAAAGTAAATGAATTTTAAGTGGCTATGCGTGGTTTCTGGAAAACAGGGAAGGAGTTATCGGATCAAGCTGAAATTTCGCGGATAAGCTCCTGGGCCCTAGGGGACCTTAACTTGTGAATTTCAGCCCGATCGGACAACGTTAAAGAGGGGCTTGGGTTGACAGGTCGAAACTTTTGGCCAGATTTTCCCCATGAAGAAAAAGTTGGAGGGGGATGAAATTTTGCGGGTTTCTTAGTTGGAGCTCGGGCTACGAAATGCATCCCTCCCCATCCGTCTGCGACCACTGGAACCGAAGATCGCTTAACATTGTCGTGTGTCGCCTCTTTATAGAGGCACGAGTGTGCCTCCTTGATATTTAACTAATCAAAAGGTACTACCTGGGCACTGACAGTATTGCTACTGCTACTGCTGCTACTACTAGGATTACAAACACTATTACTGAGACTACAGGTATTAAGGTGAAACTATCTAGCCATTCAGAGAAAGAAAGTTTGTTAGTTCCTTTTTGGTATATCGATTCTTCTTTTCAGTTTTTTTCTAATGTATTAGGGCTCGCTTGGCACAGGTGTTTAAGGATATTGCTTTTGGCTAATCACAAAAAAATATCCGTTTTGGGGCCTTAATATTTGGAGGTTCTACCCCCATCTAAAAAGATTATTGACCCTTTTTGGGACCCATCTTAGGTGGAGCCATTTTTCTGTGGAAATTCATACCCCCTTCACTGCCACATTGTCATAACCCATGCAGAGCCCTTTATAAATAAGAGAGGTGTTGTATCAGACACGGTATCTCTTCTTCCTTTCTCTTTCACGAGGGCTAAAGAACCAAGCTCTGTCAGGGCTCTGGTGAATTTTTCAGTTTTCTAAATCTTGACTATTAAAAAAGCAAGCTATCCTAATCAAAATAAATGTTCAAGATCTGCCTTGTTTTTTACTTCCCTTCAAGACTTCAAGACTTCAAGACACTAGTTGGAAACCATATCTGACAAAGGTACATTTTAAGAATCTACCGGTCGTTATTCTAATTGAATTCGACATATTAAAATGGTATATGTTAGAGCACCTGCAAGTTTTAGTATTAAAATTTTCTTATTGTTGAAAAATCATTATTTATCACGTTGGGTTTTTATCTTTTCGAGATTACTTTTATCTTTCGACTTTTTCATAATAAAGTAAGGCGCTCGTGCATTGGTTATTCAATTAGATTTACATAAATCTTTTAATGATGTATTATTATTTATTATCATGCGTTGATCAGGGCAGTTTAGTGTTTTCCCTACAATTAACTTTTCTATTATTACAGCTATGGAGGCTTCTGCCAAAGTCGTCAAACGCTATGCCAAGGGAGCAGTCCTCTCCCTCAAATGAAATATATCAAATATTTTGGACCTTTAGAGGAGTCTCTATAATGCTGATGGTCTAACAATCTTTACAGGTCCAAATCATTGACGAAAGAGGACAAGTTAAGTTCACTGCGGCCCTTTTTGAACCTCAAATAGATGGAAATTTTTACGACAATTCTGTTTTGCCAGGTTATTTAGCATTTGCAGCATCTGGCACAGTGGAAGCAGATCACATTATATATGTAAACTATGGATCATATGATGATTTTAAATATTTGGAAGATGAATTGAAAATATCAGTCAAAGGACGACTTGTCTTGGCCCGATACGGAAAGTTTTTCAGGGGTGATAAGGTAAGCTTCCATCTGTATCAATACTTGCAAGATGTTAAACTGAATCCTGAGAAAGTCAAATGCTTGAGAAGTACTTTCAATTAACATCCTTTTGGCCTTGTTAAACGAAAAAACAGCAAGTTTTTAAACTGAAAGTAAGGAGCAACGTTAAAACTTAAAACGAATAAAAACTATCCGTATATAAGGAGGCTACTCCCTCCTCAACCCCTTGCTTGTTACGCTGAAGTTTTCAAGTGTTTTAAAAAACTTGTTATTTCAATCCAAACAATATTGTGTTTCAGCAGTCGTGCTTACAGGGTAGGGACAAAAAGTTAAACTTTAGCGTAAAGAACGAGGGTTTGAAGAGGAGGTAGGCTTCCCCCTATCACCAATAATAAAGGCATAGACTAAAAGTAGAAGGGATTAGATATCAATTTCTACTAATTCTTCCTTTTGTAACAGTGAAAAATCAATCAATTTTGTTAAATGAAATCTTGAATTGCCAAGATTTTCAGGAAAATTTATTATTATATTTTAATCTTTTTTACGTATGAAAATTTATTGAGGATGACGTAATTTCGCATGTCAACTGTGAATATTGATTTTTTTTTTTCTTTTTCTAATTCAGTATTGAATTCAGGGCTGCCAAATTTTTTTTTTAAGGATTGTGTCATTTTTCTTCCGGAAATGTGCTTTTCGTCTCAGATTCCATAATATTTCCCTAAATGTGTCGTATTTTTTCGCTACAAATGGTATCATATTTAATTGTCAAATTTTTATTTGGAGTTTTGAATATATAATCTTTTCCAAATCAGTTCAAAAAGGAGTAAACTAAACCTTATCCTTTTATCTTGGAATCGTGACGTTTTTAAGACGTCACGAAAGAAATAGGAACATTCGATTAAATTAATGTTACACACTATGAATTTGTCTCTGGGCGACCAACGAGGCAAGCTTACATCTATAAAGGTTCTAGGGACAATCAATACTGACAGTAAATTGAAAATAGACTTATCGTATGACGCCATGAATTTACGTAATCTGCTTTATTGGCTAAGCTTTAACGCCTGAACAAGCTTCGGTTCGTTTTAACATGATTTGGGCCTACTTTTTTTCTCTTGTGCAGTATTTCACTTTGACTCGGTAATCGGAACTTAGTTCCCAGACAAAACAGTTCCAACTATCTTGTCCGGGGCTCATTGTGCCCTTTTTAAAACTTAGCTTGAACCAACAATACTACTAAGCCTTCCTGTAGGTCTCTAATGGACCTAGAGGCGGAGGAAAAATCTAAGCCCAAATAAAACGCACATTTGTACTAAAAATCACAAATGAATATCCGATATATAAGTACTGAACAACTTGGCTGTTCCTTTCACACACAAACCCCCCTCCCCAGAACTTCAAGCATATTTGACCCAAATTATATCTAGGGCTCATTGGTCTCTTCTTCTTTCTCCTTGTACCAGGCCATAAAATTCTTCCGTATATCGGAAAGAATTAATATAGTTTCGTTTTAATATTTGATAGAACGAAAAACTGAAGTTCTGCAGCTGCACTGGAATGCGGGAGAGCACACAGATTTAGCATGAAAAAGGACAGCTCTTCGAAATGTGGCTTGCCTTGAGCATCTTTCGTATTCAATAACGTCTTCCACAAGGAGACATTTCAGTTCCCATGGTTCTGATAATTTCGTCCCTGTGCTCACTCACCAAGATCCATTGAGTCTCTATTACATTCCTTGACCCTTCCACTTCACCTTCATGTTTCCCAAGTAAGCTACAGAACCGACCAGTCAGTCCCAATAGACTGTCAACTCTTCCGCTCAAAGCAGTCAGTGGGTCTAAACGAGTGGGTCTTAAAGTGGGATCAGAATGATCAACTCTTTTCCTCATTTGTTTGATAACTTCTACAAGGAAGTTCAGGCAGTTTAACCTAAACTGTTTGAGATCATTCAAGGGTATCACATCCTTGTATTTCAGAAAGTGTATTTTGGTATTTGGACCGCAAGAAATCTTGGAGATTTCCTTGAAACAGCGTGAGGTCATGGGTATGACAAAAGCATCATCATCTCAAAGATGTCGGTTTTGACAAAAGACTTCATGATAGACTTCATGGCTGCCCTTGAGCAGGAAAAGGAGTTTGTGAATACGAGTGTCACTACTCTGGAACTCCAAATTCAAGTAATTGATCTTGTTGAGTGTAAACACAAGGAAATGAAAGTATGCCTTAGTCAAGGGCTCCTTCGAGTTAGACAAGATTTTGGCAGCTTTATTTCGGGAACTCTTGTCCCCAGCTGCATCTCCATGACCGTGATTGGTGAAAACATCACAAGGGCATTCCATTGCTCAAGAACACGAGAAATTGCTTGTTCCATCGAAAGCCACCAAGTATTTGCTATTTGAAGCAAACGGTGTACCTTCAGGTCTGCGAATCGTTTAATTTCCTTCAGCTCAGCAATACGTTTGGGGCTGTTAGCAACATAGTTGATCAAATCTCTCAGCATAGGCTCAAGGCCTTCTGACAGTCGCTTGCTCGCATGACTAGCAATTAGGGCAAGAGAATAAGTGGTACATCCAAGAACAAACAGCTCAGGTAGCGCGTCATTAACCATCCCCCCAGACTTCCAGCGGTAAGCAGTGCCCCAAGTCCAGCTTGAGCTCCCGTGCTAACAGAAGCATTGTCAAAGCCAATACCGATCATCCGATAGAGTGGTATGCCAAGCTTTTTTAAACAGTTCATGATTAAAGTTTTCTGTCCAAGGCTGCTTGCACCTTCAACCTCCAGAATTCCTAAGAATTCTTCTTTGACTGCTTGAGTATCGGGCTGTTTGTACTTCACAATAATCACTAAAGATTTGACACTTCCTCTATCTGTTGGCTCATCAAGAGCCACAGAGTAAAAGGTTTTGCTCAAATCACGAGAAAGTCTGCTTCATTCATAAGGGCAAGAACATTCTTCACGATCCTTTTGATCCTCGTCCATTTCATTTGCACATTCTTAAGCACATGCAGAGTCCAGTGCACATGCTTTCAAAACACGGATAAGTATATCGGTTTTAATGAAAGGTATGTCTTCTGAGGCAAACCACGCTGATAAGCGGATTTCTGCATTGGTTACATCAATGTCCTTCTGCCTAACAAACATCAGCACACTGGGTGTAGATGCAGCTCCTTCTTCTTTGCACCTATAAATGTGATTCTTCAATTTTGTATGCCTCAAAATATTCTTTTTTGACCCCTTCAAAACCCGATGGTAGGGCTTGCACGACGGCTGGTCTCTATTGTTGGGGGCTCTGGTTAAGTAAAAGCTGAGCAAAGTAAAATAGCTGAGCTCCTTGTCATCCTCCCAAGCTTTAACAAAAGCTCGTTTTGGTTTCTTCTTGGTTTTTCTTCCTGTTTTTCTGGTTTGTACTGTTTCTGTCTCACTATTGCTGCTTCCACTGTCACTCACACAAGTATTAGCCGGTTCCTTGTGACCCACTTGCACATTCTTCTTTTTGCTTTTTTTTTTACTAGCCTTACATGAGATTATGATGTCTACACCTTCATGACTTTCATACATTTCACCTTCTGAGTAGTTGTCAATCAGTTCTATATTGTCGGTAGCCATCTTTCTGTTTTTCTTGGTTGTCTGTTCTGTACTCAGACCTCCACTATTTTCAGGCTCATTGTCGGTACCAATGCTCAGTTGATATGTACGTTTGGACTTACTTTTCCTTACCGTCATGTTTTCAGTATCAGGAACAGATCTCTGCTTGCTTTTCCCTGACGTTACCACTGCAAAACCACCAAAGGGATTCACATTTTCAATCAAAACTGTCTCTCGATTTCTTAGAGTGGTTTCAAGAGCACTATGCTCACCAGCCATTTTGTCTGAAGTGCTATGAACATCAATGACAACTCTCTTGTCACTTGCCAGCTGCCTTGGTTTCTTCACTTGTTCTTCCCTGTCTTTCAGCGCACTCTTTTCCTTCTTCTTTTTTTTTTGAGAAAAAGTCTAGTATCTGGCTCTGAGCCTGTTTTTTCGGTAAATTTTTGGGTTTCTCCCATTCTAGAAGCCAATCAATTTCAATTTTCAGAGAATATATCTGCAAGGTGAACCAGAATCCTTAATATCATTCTATTGCAGTAACAATGCTTTCAGACTTTACATAGCTTGATTAGTATCTTTTATCATCTACTAGTTGAGTAACCACAGACAGACAAAATATTAAGTTAGATCTTACAGAGGTTATAAAAATCACCATCAATCACCTTCCCATGTTTCATTTTAGAGAAGCATATCATGTCATAATCATAGCTAGGTCCACGTCTCTAAGTTTTAGGTTATTTCAGAACATGCTCGAAGATTAACACTCAGCCTAACCTTAAATAGGTGTTTGCAACATTTTTATTCAAGTAGAAACAGCACCAACAAATCAAGACTACCTTAAAATCAAGATGAAGGATTGTATTGCCTAAACGCATTGACTGGCTCTCACAGACACTCAGAAATGCTATGATTTTAACAAAAATCTAGTAGAAACAGCATCAGAAAATCAATACTATACATTAAAAACAAAAGGAAATATTGTATTGCCTAAACTCATTGCTTGGCTCTCACAGATGATACTGAGTTGGTTTTGAAATTTCTAGTCCTTATCTTACTTATGTAAGAATAAGCAATTTACAAGCGACACAGTAATTCCTGGGAAAGTATCAGAGCATCAAGTTCTGAGTTTTGGGAAGTAGCGCTTTTCTCTTTGATTTAATACATTAGAGGTTTGCTATGTGAACTTTTGTTGCCAGTGAACTTTGCAATTTCCTGCACTTGCCGTGTCTAAACCCAACTACCAGTTAGGCAAAGTAGGTAACTAAGGATATCTGAAAGACTTGTATAGGTATTTTGAATCCTTATTTTACCATTTACCCTAAAACTACACTGTTCACATCAATGTAACAGTTCACATTAGCATACCTCTACTGTATACAACTCACAACAATTACAACAAAACTGCACTGTTCACATTAATGTAACCGTTCACCTCTACCTCTACTATATACCTCTACTGTATACAACACAGAGTATTTGGTTCTCTTTTCAGTCTAATTTCAGGAATATGTTACCCTTTTTCAGATGTGGTGTATCCCTAAAATAGGATGTGGGTACTTTCAGGATTACTCCTGAAACTGGTAATCTACCTGAAAACAGGGTTTAGGGACCTGTTTCGAGGAGTACATTAGAGATATTCTTATTTTAATTTTCTTTAACTGTTTAGAAAGGTGCTATTTTAGTGCACTTGTTGTGACAAAAGTAGGGTACGTACTTGTACTTGTGGTGGGAGTCAGAAGGGAGCAACTGGGTTTACCATCTGTGTACAAATTTCTTAAAGCCACCAATGGGATTCAGGTCAGACTTGATCAGAGTTCACCAGTTCTTGTTTTGCCCTCCTTGACGCCTCTTCCAAGAGTCGTAGCGCTCAACTAGAAGGATTTGACGGGGCATGTATTCTGGTGGTCTTCGCAAGACGTGACCCAGCCATTCTAAGTGGCGCTTTTTAACGGTGGTAGCGACATCTCTTCTAATCTTGTAGAGCTGGCGAATATCGGAGTAAGATATGCGATCTTTCCGGCGAATTATAATTATTTGGTGTAAGCATCCATGTTCGGAAGCAGCTAGTGCTCTCTCATGTTGAAGCTTCAAGGACCCAGTTTCAAACAGTTCGTGGTAACGAACTGTAGTAAGGAGCGACCCGGCTCAATTGTAACCAAAAGTCTAAAAGATGGAATTTTTGTACCAATAGCTATATCAAAAGAATTGCATTTTAATTCTGATTTTAAATATATAAGTTTCATCAAGTTTAGTTATACCCATCAAAAGTTACGAGCCTGAGAAAATCATGCGTTTTTTTAGAAAATAGGGGGAAACATCCCCTAAAAGTCATAGAACCTTAACGAAAATTACACCATCAGATTCGGCGTATCAGAGAACCCTACTGTAGAAGTTTCAAGCTCCTATCTACAAAAATGTGGAATTTTATATTTTTTGCCAGAAGGCAGATCACGGATGCGTGTTTATTTGTTTGTTTTTTTTTTTCCCAGGGGTGATCGTATCAACCCAGTTGTCCTAGAATGTTGCGAGAGGGCTCATTCTAACGGAAATCAAAAGTTCTAGTGCTCTTTTTAAGTGACCAAAAAAATTGGAGGGCACCTAGGCCCCCTCCCACGCTAATTATTTTCCCAAAGTCAACGGATGAAAACTCTGAGATAGCCATTTTATTCAGCGTAGTCGAAAAACCTTATAACTATGTCTTTGGGGACAACTTTCTCCCCCACAGTCCCCGTGGGAGGGGTTACAGCTTCAAAATTTTGACCAGTGCTTACATATAGTAATGGTTATTGGGAAGTGTACAGGCGTTTTCTGGAAGATTTTTTGGTTGGAGGCAGGGGTTGAGAAGAGGGGGATATGCTGGGGGAACCTTCCTTCAAAGAATTTGTCACGGGGGAAGAAAATTTCCATGAAGGGAGCGCAGGATTTACTACCATTACTTAAAAAAACAATGAAAAAATAAACATGAAAAAGTTTTTTTTTAGCTGGAAGTAAGCAGCAGCATTAAAACTTAAAACGAACAGAAATTATTGCCCATATTAGGGGATCACCTCTTCCTAATACCTCGCTCTTTACACTAAAATATTTTTAGTAATTTCAATTATTTATTCTGCGGCTTTTGTGATTCAGGGGTCATTCTTAATGAATTGGGACAAAATTTAAGCCTTAGTGTAAAGAGCGAGGTACTGACGAGGGGGCGAACCCCCTCATATATGTAATAAAATAATGAGAATACAAAAGTTCTTTAAGTAGGCTAATTTATAGGTTACGTATATCTTTTGCTAATAAAAACATTCGTAAAAAATTAAGTTCTAGTTGCCTTTTTAATTAACCGAAATTCGGAGGGCAACTAGGCTTCCTCCCCCGCTCTTTTTTTCAAAATCATTCGATCAAAATTATGACAAAGCCATTTAGCCAAAAAAATAAATTTACAAATTTCGTTTTAATTATTCCTCTGCGGAGAGCCAAAATCAAAACATGCATTGATTTAAAAACGTTCAGAAATTAAATAAAAAAAACAAGTTTTTTAAATGAAAGTAAGGAGGGACATTAAAACTTAAAACGAACAGAAATTACTCCGTATATGAAAGGGGCTTTTTCTACTCAACGCCCCGCTCTTTACGCTAAAGTTTTTACTGTTTTAAAATGTAGAGTTAAGAGAAAGAGTCGACACCTAGTTGGTGGGAGCACTTCCCCCCCCCCAAGCCCCCCCGCTCGCGTAAGTCGTTACGCGCCATATTAGTTACGCGACATTGTAGTTGTGTCCCTGTGTCCCACCTGTAAATATATATATATATATATATATATATATATATATATATATATATATATATATATATATATATATATATATATATATATATATATATATATATATATATATATATATATATATATATATATATATATATATATTATATATATATATATATATATATATATATATATGTATATATATATATATATATATATATATATATATATATATATATATATATATATATATATATATATATATATATATATATATATATATATATATATATGTATATATATATATATACATATATATATATATATATCTATCTATATATATAAAAATAAGTTGTCTGTCTGTCTGTGGATGGATCAGGTGACGTCACCTGAAAAAACTGGATCAGGTGACGTCAAAACTGAAAAAACTAAAAAAGGCAAAAACTACAAAAAAAACTAAAAACTAATAAAAAAAATAAAAAAGCTAAAAAACTAAAAAAACTAAAAAAAGGCAAAAACTACAAAAAAAAACTAAAAACTAACAAAAAAGCTAAAAAACTAAAAAACTAAAAAAAAGGCAAAAACTACAAAAAAAACTAAAAACTAATAAAAAAAATAAAAAAGCTAAAAAACTAAAAAAACTAAAAAAACTAAAAAAAAGGTAAAAAACGAAAAAAACTAAAAACTAAAAAAAAACTAAAAAAAAAGGAAAAAACTGAAAAATAAGCTAAAATAAAGGTAAAAACCAATAAAAAACTAAAAAAAAAACTGAAAAAACTAAAAAAAGGCAAAAACTACAAAAAAAAAAAACTAAAAAAAAACTGAAAAAACTAAAAAAAGGCAAAAACTACAAAAAAACTAAAAACTAATAAAAAAAGTAAAAAAGCTAAAAGACTAAAAAAACTAAAAAAACTAAAAAAACTAAAAAAAGGTAAAAAACTAAAAAAAAATAAAAAATAAAAAAAACTAAAAAAAAAGGAAAAAACTGAAAAATAAGCTAACATAAAGGTAAAAACCAATAAAAAACTAAAAAGAAAAAAAGGAAAAAACTAAAAAAAAATTTCATCTAAAAAACTAAAAAAAACTAAAAAAGGTAAAAACTAAAAGAACTAAAAAAGAAAAAAATAAATGACGACACTCAAAGAGAAAGCGACCAGGACAAAAGGAATGTTCGATTAGCAATCAACAAAGCACCGGGACACAGGGAGTATAAATGACGACCAGGACATAAGTAAAAAAAAAAATTAACAAAACTAAAAAGAAGTCAAAAACTAAAAAGAAAAAAAAACTAAAAACTAATAAAAAAACTAAAAAATCTAAAAATCTAAATAAACTAAAAAAGAAAAAAAAAGGAAAAAAATAAAGGAGAAAAACAAAACTAAAAATAATAAAACGGATGATTTTGATTTTGAAGTGATTAATTTCCCATTCCCTGAAAGTAATATACACTCAAATATTACATATACAGCATTTCACTCACAGTTATTTAGATATGCAAGGATTTGTAGTAGCTATATTGATTTTAAAAATAGATGTAAAATTTTAAGCCAAACATTGATTTTAAGATGTTTCTCTGCAAATAAACTAACTTTGCAATTTAAAAAACTTTTTTCATTATAACGAACTTTCAAATAAATACCGGAAGAATTATCTTGAAATATTTAGCAAAATCTTCGGTTGATTTTGATTTTCATTGTTACTGAGTTTGGCGTGTCCCAAAATTTTGACAGTGGATTTCTGGAGGATTTTGCATATGTTGTATTTTCAAAAGGTCTTAATTTGCATTCATTTCCTTGAATTTTATTTAGGTCACATTTGCATCAATAGAGTGATTTGATAGATTGTAAAATTTTTAATAATTGTTCAGAATTAATATAGATTTTGGAATGGTATGTTCCTTCTGATTAATATAATTACACGAGGGCCAAAACCAAGGTATAATAACTTAGTTCTGGAGTTACTTGGTTGTTTTACATTTGTTTTTTCAAAAGCATATATTTTGGGGGTGATACCTAGCACGGGGATACCATAGGGAATTTATGGTAGGCACGCCATTTGCCTGGGTAGGGAATTTAATGTGCCAAAATCCTATAAGCAAGAGTGTATTCTCCTGATGAGCCCTTGTGTTAGGCTGTTGCAGCTGAATTATTGCTTTTAATATTTGGTAAATGACGACTTATACTTACTTACGACACGACTGTCTGTTAATGGATCATTCTTAATGGTTGATTGTGTATGGCTATTCTGTCTGACCTATGTAATTGGATGGATGAGCGGGATTAAGGCCTCATTCAAGTACTGATCTATATTAATTACTAAGGTAGGAATACGGTCTTCCTTTCCCCTACTGTCTTTTGCTTATGGTGTATGTTTATTTATGTGTTTATGCTGTTGCATTGGTGATTTCTTTTTATGGCACTTGATATCTACCAAGTGACATATAGCGATCATAATGAAATTTGATATTTAGAAGGAACTCATGTCTCAGAGCTCTTATTTCAGATCCCGACCAGATGTGTTGACATTGGAGGGGGAAACTGGTAATCTGGGAAACGGTTATAAATGTCGTAGCTTCGTGATTGACGTAACCGGACTGGATCCGCTCTCTGTGGGGGAGTTAGGGGGTGGGGTTCAGTGTTTTGATGAGTTTGGTGCTTCTGGACGTGCTGGGACGATGGATATTGGTAGGCGCGTCAGGGAGCTGCACAAATTGACTTAATAAATTTGTTTTCCCCGATTCGACCATCTGGGGGGCTGAAGGGAGAGGGAAAATTAGGAAAATTGAGGTATTTTTAACTTACGAGTGGGTGATTGGATCTTAATGAATTTTAATATTTAGAAGGACCTTGTGACTCAGAGCTCTTATTTTAAATCCCGACCGGCATTAAGCCTCTGATTTTCCTTTTAAAGAAATCTATTCATTCTTAGAATTTTGCTAGAGCTCATACCATATGAGCTCTTGGCTCTTGGTTTTTCCGACTTCGTCACAAGCACCATATGAGCTCTTAGCTCTTGTTTCATTATATGTATTGTAGCTTCTTGTCTAGTATTCTGTATAAGCATGAAACCTTCATTTAAGCTTTATTTTGTACTAAAATGCTTATTCATAATCTACAACACTCATGACCAAAAATCGGTCTGGATATTCACATTCAAGCACATCGTTCACTGGGCATTCTAAAGACATTATCAGCGTCATCTCTTAGTTTAATCAAATAAATATTTCTCTTGAAAAGATTGCTTGGATACAAACATTAAGAATCATTATTAAGAATTATAGCTTAATGATCTTATCTTTGTTATGATTTACAGGATAATTGAAAAGCTTAGTTATGTACTGTTCGACTCTTTTAGGTTCAGAACGCACAAAGATTTGGAGCAGCAGGGATAATCCTGTACAGTGATCCACAGAACTATGCTGGTGACAATGGCCAGGCATCTCCGTATCCAAACTCCTGGTGGTTACCAGGAGAGGGAATGCAACGAGGATCAATAGTGTGGCATGATGGAGACCCAAGCACCCCAATGTATCCGGCAATAAAAGGGGCTTCTCGAATTTCCTCAGAAAAAATGGATCTCCCAAGAATCCCAGCTCATCCTATTAGCTATAACGATGCAAGGAAGGTAGGACTGTCTAGATATCAATTATCAGGGCATCTAGATATATCGATATCAATACAAATTGATATCAATTACTGTCCTATATTACTAAAAACTGTGCTTTGATTCTATTGACTAATTTTTATGCTGTATTTTCACTAACTAGTCTCATTATTTCTTATTTCTGGACTGTCTCTTTAACACCTGCGCCCATGAAATTGCCTAGTAAACATCCTTTGCACTATTTTAAGCCCGTAAAAATAATACACAGCTTGTAAAGCCAGCATTAAGCCAGCATTAAGCCAGTAAAAGACCGAAGCTTTAGTCAAAAATTTTTTTTAGTGATTTCTTTTTTATCTCTACCGCCCCTGCCTAATTAGTGGCTAAATGAAAGCTTTTTGAAACTGTGGAGACTAAGACTGGATATTGGTGCTGCTGTCAAAAAGTATCACTAGTGCTATCTCGCGCTTGATGGGTCTTGGCGATTTCGTTTCTAACTTTGCAATTTTGTTTGTTTATGAAATTGAGATCCAACTACAATGTCATTACTACCTTATCATTACCCCAAAAGAACTGATAAAACTGAAGAACTGAAAAAGAACAAATACTAGAAGGTGTTGGTGACCATAGCTTTGACATTAGCGGAAGTCCCCACTTAGTTCCAAGTGATAAAAATTTAATAAACGAATATCAATTTTATTTCAAGTTTTATGTATTCTTTCACTACCTGAGGTGTATTTGAACAATTAGTAAGGAGGAAGTTGGGATCCAGGGAGCGCTTTTTGGGCCTTAAAATTACACGTATGCCAAAAATTCCGATTTTGGGACATATATATATTGACTGAAAAAAACAAACAAAAAACAATCGGTTCTTATGGCACTTGGTATTAACCAAGTGACGCATAGCGATCGCAAATTCTGTCGGTCGGTCTGTCTGTCCGTATGTCTGTCTGTCCCGGTTTTAATAGTTCAGGCACTTCCAGAAAAGCTAGGACGATAAGATTTGGCGGGTATATCAGGGACCAGCCCATATTAAGTTAAAAATAGTCTTTTCCCCGATTTGACCATCTGGCGGGGAGTGGGGGGCGGTAATTTGGAAAAATTAGAAAAATGAGAAAAATGAACGGGTGATCAGATATTAATGAAATTTGATATTTAGAAGGATATCATGTCTCAAAACCCTTAGTTTGAATCCTGACCGGATCCGGTGACGTTAAGGGGAGATGGCGGGGGAAACCTAAAATCTTGGAAAACACTTAGAGGGGAGGGATCGGGATGAAACTTAGTTGAAAAACCAGACACAAGTCCTAGACACGTGATTGACATAACCGAAACGTATCCACTCTCTTTGGGGGAGCTGGGTGGAGGGTTAATTCTGAACAATTAGAAAACATGAGGTATTTTTAACTTACAAAGGACCGATCGGATCTTAATGAAATTTCGTATTTAGAAGGAACTCGTAGCTCAGATCTCTTATTTTAATTCTCGACCGGATCCTGTATCATTGGGGGAGTTGGGGGGACGGTATATCTTGGAAAACGCTTAGAGTTGAGAGATCGGGATGAAACTTGGTGGGAAGAATGAGCACAAGTCCAAGATACCTGACTGACACAACCGGACCGAATCCGCTCTCTTTGGGGGATTGAGAGGGGGGTTAATTGAGAAAAATTAGAAAATATGAGGCATTTGTAACTTATGAAGGGTGATCAGATCTTAATGAAATTTGATATTTAGAAGGATATTATGCTTCAGAACTTTTATTTCAAATCACGACCAGATCCGGTGACATTTGGGAGAGTTCGAGGGGGAAATTGGAAATCTTTGAAAACGTGAAAATTGAGGTTTCTTTATCTTATGAATGGGTGATCGGATCTTAATGAAACTTGATATATAGAAGCATCTTATGTCTCAGATGCTCCATTTTTATTTTGAATTGGATCCGGGGAGATAGGGGGCTGGAGGGGAGAAAGTTAACTCTTGGAAAACAATTAGAGTGCAGAGATCGGGATGAAACTTGATGGGAAGAATAAGCACAAATTCTAGATGCGTGATTGACATAATTGGAACTGACCCGCTCTCTTTTGGGGGAGTTGGGGGATGTTAATTCGGAAAAATTAGAAAAACTGAGTTATTTTTACTTAAGAACGGGTGACCGAAAGGAGAGGAAAAATTAAAAAAATGAGGTATTTTTAACTTACGAGTGGGTGGTCGGATGTGAATGAATTTTGATATTTGGAAGGACCTTGAGTCTCAGAGCTCTTATTTTAAATCCCGAACGGCACTAAGCCTCTGATTTTCCTTTTAAATCAATCTATTGATTCTTAGAATTATGCTAGAGCTCATGCCATATGATCTCTTGGCTCTTCCGACCTCGTCACAAGTGCCATATGAGCTCTTAGCTCTTGATCTCTTTAGCAAGAGAAAATAACTTGACTTTACGACACATTGGATCTACGATCCGAATTCGCGAAGATACGATCAGAATTCCCGAACCAGTAACCAACACCGACTTTCCCACCTGATTTTGCATAATGATTTATCCTTTACGATGAGACAAGGGAACACTACGGTAAAGGGTTGAAACTAAGAGACCACAGAAGTTTCCTAAGCAAAAGGGAGATAAGCTTGTAGCTTACACTATACTTTGTATTTCATGGTTTCTGAAGTCACTGATTACAGCCGTAAAAACCAAGTTATAATAATGTATTCCAATTTCCTGTACAATGGACGCATAAGATACAGATGGACACACAATGGATACAATAAAACGTCGACTAAAATTATATTGGAAACAATATTTGTGCGATGTAATACAACACTCGTTAGTTATAATTTCTGATCATTTGAACTTCGGTTGAATTTTTCAATATAATTTTTAGTGCCTTTGGTTTTATTTTTTAAACATTAATTAATTATTATAGCAATGTTGTTTGAATTTGCTCCTAACTCTTCGTGGAAAAGCTGTTTCTTCTTATTTAATCTATTTAAAAATATCTACAGGAATAAATCTTAGAGGAATGAAGAGGCATGTATTAATCAATAACTAATGAAATAGTAACGCAGTACAGACAAAAAAAAAGAAATCCGAAACTAAATTATAATATAATATAAGTGGGTCATGAATGGAGTTTACAGTATTTTCATTTTTTTTTCAGGGGAGGGGTTTGCTACGCTAAAGCTATTTTGATTAACTTTTGAAATGTGATTTGTGACGCTAAATTGATTTAGAAACAATGTTTCTAAATCATCCATGCTTTTATTAAAACAATCGGGACTTATTCTTTATTTTGTAATTTTAAATTCATAGAATAAATTGGTAAAAGCAAATAGTTAAACAAAGTTTTCAATAAAAATTTTTCGAAATACACATTACTTAAATTTTGAATCATCCTTTAGCATATATAAAGTGTATGTTCTGCAAGCCACAACTGTTTTTACTTTAGCAATGTCAGGGGTTTTGAAGAGAATGCTTACATGTATGAATGTATCATTATATGAGACACTAGCAACAGAATTTGAATATTTAAGCACGTTGTTCTGCACAGGGTTGCAGTGTCTTTTCTTTTCTTTTTTTTTGTGGAATAAATAAAAATAAGGCATTGTTATTACTGCAAAATCTAAGCTTTCCTAAAAAAAAGCTCTCATAATAAAAAAAATAAAGGCCTTGAAACTGTAATCCAAAAAGTAGTGCCACGCTCATATTGGGTATAAACGAATATTTAGAAGATTTTAACTCGGTAAGTACATTTTAAGTAGTGGTTTTATTTTGAATAACTAGAGTATAATGACAAACGAAATATTTGTTTGTCCAAAATAGCTTAATTCCTCTCCCTTCCCCCATTTCTTTTTTGATTAGCATGACATTATACTTTGATTCTTGGGTGGAGGGCTGGAGGCAGTGTGTCGACGAATAAATATATATATATATATATATATATATATATATATATATATATATATATATATCTATATATATAAAAATAAGTTGTCTGTCTGTGGATGGATGGATGGATGTGTCAGGTGACGTCACCTGAAAAAACTGGATTAGGTGACGTCAAAACTGAAAAAACTAAAAAAAGGCAAAAACTACAAAAAAAACTAAAAACTAATAAAAAAAATAAAAAAGCTAAAAAACTAAAAAAACTATAAAGGTAAAAACCAATAAAAAACTAAAAAAAAAACTGAAAAAACTAAAAAAAGGCAAAAACTACAAAAAAAAACTAAAAACTAATAAAAAAAGTAAAAAAGCTAAAAAACTAAAAAAACTAAAAAAACTAAAAAAAGGTAAAAAACTAAAAAAAATAAAAAATAAAAAAAAACTAAAAAAAAGGAAAAAACTGAAAAATAAGCTAAAATAAAGGTAAAAACCAATAAAAAACTAAAAAAAAAAGGAAAAAACTAATAAATGACGACACTCAAAGAGAAAGCGACCAGGACAAAAGGAATGTTCGATTAGCAATCAACAAAGCACCGGGACACAGGGAGTATAAATGACGACCAGGACATAAGTAAAAAAAAAAAAAACTATCTATATATATAAAAATAAGTTGTCTGTGGATCTGTGGATCGTGGATCAGGTGACGTCACCTGAAAAAACTGGATCAGGTGACGTCAAAACTGAAAAAACTAAAAAAAGGCAAAAACTACAAAAAAAACTAAAAACTAATAAAAAAAATAAAAAAGCTAAAAAACTAAAAAAACTAAAAAAAGGCAAAAACTACAAAAAAAACTAAAAACTAATAAAAAAGCTAAAAAACTAAAAAAACTAAAAAAAAGGCAAAAACTACAAAAAAACTAAAAACTAATAAAAAAAATAAAAAAGCTAAAAAACTAAAAAAACTAAAAAAACTAAAAAAAGGTAAAAAACTAAAAAAACTAAAAACTAAAAAAAAACTAAAAAAGGTAAAAACTAAAAGAACTAAAAAAGAAAAAAATAAATGACGACACTCAAAGAGAAAGCGACCAGGACAAAAGGAATGTTCGATTAGCAATCAACAAAGCACCGGGACACAGGGAGTATAAATGACGACCAGGACACAAGTAAAAAAAAAAATTAACAAAACTAAAAAGAAGGTAAAAACTACAAAAAAACTAAAAAGAAAAAAAAAACTAAAAACTAATAAAAAAACTAAAAAATCTAAAAATCTAAATAAACTAAAAAAGAAAAAAAAAGGAAAAAAATAAAGGAGAAAAACAAAACTAAAAAACGAATGTATATACAGACCGGTACACCGGGATACAAATGACGACCGGGACACAGGGAATATAAATAACGACCGGGACACAGGGACACAACTACAACGGGGACACCGGGGGAAACAGGGGGATATAAATGACGACCGGGACAAAAAAACTAAAAAGAAATAAAAACTAAAAACTAATAAAAAAAACTAAAAAATCTAAAAATCTAAATAAGCTAAAAAAGAAAAAAAAAGGAAAAAAATAAAGGAGAAAAACAAAACTAAAAAACGAATGTATATACAGACCGGGACACCGGGATACAAATGATGACCGGGACCCGGGACACAGGGAATATAAATGACGACCGGGACACAGGGACACAACTACAACGGGGACACCGGGGGAAACAGGGGGATGTAAATGACGACCGGGACACCGGGACAGGGAATGGTCGATTAGCAATCACCATCAACAAAGCTCAAGGGCAATCATTAGAATCATGAGGTATAGATCTGAATACAGATTGTTTTCCCATGGACCATTATATGTTGCATGTTCAAGAGTCGGTAAACCTGACAATCTATTTATATGCAAAGACAATGGGACAGCAAAGAATGTTGTATATTCGCAAGTTTTACGTAGTTAAAACCATATATATATATATATCTATATTCACAGGTGGGACATAGGGACACAACTACAATGGCGCGTAACTATTATGGCGCGTAACGACTTACGCGCGCGGGGGGGCTTGGGGGGGGGCGCGAAGCGCCCCCACCAACTAGGTGTTGGGGTGGCGCGAAGCGCCACCCCAACAGCTAGTATATATATATATATATATATATATATATATATATATATATATGTATATATATATATATATATATAAGTTTGTATGAATGTATCATTATATATGTATACATGTATGAATGTATCATTATATGAGACACTAGCAACAGAATTTGAATATTTAAGCACGTTGTTCTGCACAGGGTTGCAGTGTCTTTTCTTTTCTTTTTTTTTGTGGAATAAATAAAAATAAGGCATTGTTATTACTGCAAAATCTAAGCTTTCCTAAAAAAAAGCTCTCATAATAAAAAAAATAAAGGCCTTGAAACTGTAATCCAAAAAGTAGTGCCACGCTCATATTGGGTATAAACGAATATTTAGAAGATTTTAACTCGGTAAGTACATTTTAAGTAGTGGTTTTATTTTGAATAACTAGAGTATAATGACAAACGAAATATTTGTTTGTCCGAAATAGCTTAATTCCTCTCCCTTCCCCCATTTCTTTTTTGATTAGCATGACATTATACTTTGATTCTTGGGTGGAGGGCTGGAGGCAGTGTGTCGAAGAATAAATATATATATATATATATATATATATATATATATATATATATATATATATATATATATATATATATATATATATATATATATATATATATATATATATATATATATATATATATATATATATATATATATATAAGTTTGTGTGTGTGTGTGTGTGTGTGTGTGTGTGTGTGTGTGTGTGTGTGTGTGTGTGTGTGTGTGTGTGTGTGTGTGTGTGTGTGTGTGTGTGTGTGTGTGTGTGTGTGTGTGTGTGTGTGTGTGTGTGTGTGTGTGTGTGTGTGTGTGTGTGTGTGTGTGTGTGTGTGTGTGTGTGTGTGTGTGTGTGTGTGTGTGTGTGTGTGTGTGTGTGTGTGTGTGTGTGTGTGTGTGTGTGTGTGTGTGTGTGTGTGTGTGTGTGTGTGTGTGTGTGTGTGTGTGTGTGTGTGTGTGTGTGTGTGTGTGTGTGTGTGTGTGTGTGTGTGTGTGTGTGTGTGTGTGTGTGTGTGTGTGTGTGTGTGTGTGTGTGTGTGTGTGTGTGTGTGTGTGTGTGTGTGTGTGTGTGTGTGTGTGTGTGTGTGTGTGTGTGTGTGTGTGTGTGTGTGTGTGTGTGTGTGTGTGTGTGTGTGTGTGTGTGTGTGTGTGTGTGTGTGTGTGTGTGTGTGTGTGTGTGTGTGTGTGTGTGTGTGTGTGTGTGTGTGTGTGTGTGTGTGTGTGTGTGTGTGTGTGTGTGTGTGTGTGTGTGTGTGTGTGTGTGTGTGTGTGTGTGTGTGTGTGTGTGTGTGTGTGTGTGTGTGTGTGTGTGTGTGTGTGTGTGTGTGTGTGTGTGTGTGTGTGTGTGTGTGTGTGTGTGTGTGTGTGTGTGTGTGTGTGTGTGTGTGTGTGTGTGTGTGTGTGTGTGTGTGTGTGTGTGTGTGTGTGTGTGTGTGTGTGTGTGTGTGTGTGTGTGTGTGTGTGTGTGTGTGTGTGTGTGTGTGTGTGTGTGTGTGTGTGTGTGTGTGTGTGTGTGTGTGTGTGTGTGTGTGTGTGTGTGTGTGTGTGTGTGTGTGTGTGTGTGTGTGTGTGTGTGTGTGTGTGTGTGTGTGTGTGTGTGTGTGTGTGTGTGTGTGTGTGTGTGTGTGTGTGTGTGTGTGTGTGTGTGTGTGTGTGTGTGTGTGTGTGTGTGTGTGTGTGTGTGTGTGTGTGTGTGTGTGTGTGTGTGTGTGTGTGTGTGTGTGTGTGTGTGTGTGTGTGTGTGTGTGTGTGTGTGTGTGTGTGTGTGTGTGTGTGTGTGTGTGTGTGTGTGTGTGTGTGTGTGTGTGTGTGTGTGTGTGTGTGTGTGTGTGTGTGTGTGTGTGTGTGTGTGTGTGTGTGTGTGTGTGTGTGTGTGTGTGTGTGTGTGTGTGTGTGTGTGTGTGTGTGTGTGTGTGTGTGTGTGTGTGTGTGTGTGTGTGTCGACTTGCGAAATTACAGACCGGGACATCGGGACACAAATGACGACCGGGACACCGGGACATAGGGAGTATAAATGACGACCGGGACACTCAAAGAGAAAGCGACCGCGACATAAGGAATGCTCGATTAGCAATCACCATCAACAAAGCACCGGGACACAAATGACGACCGGGACACAGGGAATATAAATGACAACCAGGACATAAGTAAAAAAAACTAAAAAAAAGGTAAAAAATACAAAAAAAACTAAAAAGAAAAAAAAACTAAAAAATAAAAAAGCTAAAAAACTAAAAAACAAAAAAAGAAAGAAAAATAAAAAAAGGAAAAAACTGAAAAATAAAGGAGAAAAACAAAACTAAAAAAAAATAATAAAAAAAAACTAAAAAGGTAAAAACTACAAAAAAACTAAAAAGAAAAAAGAAAAAAACTAAAAAAACTAAAAAAAAATGTTAAAACCAAAAAAAAAACTAAAAAGAAAAAAGGGGAAAAACACAAAAATTTATTTCATCATATACCAATTCAAAAACGAATGTATATACAGACCGGGACGCAAATGACGACTGGGACACAGGGAATATAAATGACGACCGGGACACAGGGACACAACTACAACGGGGACGTCGGGGGGCACAGGGGGATATATAAATGACGACGGGGACACAGGGAATGTTCGATTAGCAATCACCATCAACAAAGCTCAAGGGCAATCATTAGAATCATGAGGTATAACTAAAAAAAAAACTAAAAAAAGGTAAAAAACTAAAAACTAAAAAAAAGACCAATTTAAAAACGAATGTATATACAGACCGGGACACAAATGACGACCGGGACACCGGGACACAAGGAATATAAATGACGACCGGGACACTCAAAGAGAAATTACAGACTGGGACACCGGGACACAAATGACGACCGGGACACAGGGAATATAAATGACGACCGGGACACAGGTACACAACTACAACGGGGACGCCGGGGGGCACAGGGGGATATATAAATGACGACGGCGACACAGGGAATGGTCGATTAGCAATCACCATCAACAAAGCTCAACGGCAATCGTTAGAATCATCAGGTATAGATCTGAATACGGATTGTTTTCCCATGGACAATTATATGTTGCATGTTCAAGAGTCGGTAAACCTGACAATCTATTTATATGCACAGACAATGGGACAGCGAAGAATGTTGTATATTCGCAGGTTTTACGTAGTTAAAAACATATATATATATATATATATATATATATATATATATATATATATATATATATATATATATATATATATATATATATATATATATATATATATATATATATATATATATATATATGTATATATATATCTATATTCACAGGTGGGACACAGGGACACAACTACAATGGCGCGTAACTAATATGGCGCATAACGTCTTACGCGCGCGGGGGGCTTGGGGGGCGCGAAGCACCCCCATCAATTAGGTGTTGGGGTGGCGCGAAGCGCCACCCCAACACCTAGTTGGTATATATATATGTATATATATATATATATATATATATATATATATATATATATATATATATATATATATATATATACATATATAGTCTAGCATAGACTATCTAGAAGAACTTTTTCATAGTGAATTTTACATCCTAATTTACTGCTGTAGACTTTTATTTGTATGCATCGTTAATTAAAGAGTATTGTAAGCTAAAAGATTTCAGGATCCAATAGAAGTTTGGAGGCTGTATACACCAATTACCTATAGGCTAACTAATTGGTATTAAAAATGGAAAAGTTACAAGATAAAAGATTGTATAATTCTAAGCATTTAATGTCTCTTACCTCTTTCAGCTAACATTAGATACGTCTAATAAAACTAAGAACAACTATTAGTTATGTAGGGGAACCGAATAAAAATCAAGGTGTGGTCACATTAAAACTCCATTGGTTAGAAAGGGTAGCTAAATTCCAAAAGTGACCTTAAAGTCTCCTGCTTCGATGACTCCCTTGGAAGGACCATAATATCGTCCTTTTTAAATTCTAGGGGGAGGAGACAATCGAATCGCTATTTATGTTTGAAGTTTGATATACACTTAATCATAGTCTAGCCCAATAAAATCATTTATATTTTTAAGAGAATTGTAAATATTACTCTGCAAAATATATTTCAAGGTATAATAGTCGGTATTACATTAAATGTTGATTCCCTTCCATGCGCAGATATTTGCTCAGATGGTTGGACCACAAGCACCTGATGCTTGGCAAGGAGGCCTCAATATAACCTATAACTTAGGAACTGAGCTTCGTAATCCTGGATGGAAGATCCGTCTGGAAGTGAACAATGAACTGAAATTAGCAAAAACGTACAATGTTGTTGGAAAAATTATTGGAACTGTCGAACCAGATCGCTACGTGCTTCTAGGTATTGTATTACTAAGTTGTATTAGGCTTGTTTTCTAAGCCTCATTGTCGGCTATAATTCGCTAAAACGTAAAGATTGACTTGCAAACATTTATTGTCAGCAAATTTTGAAACAGATCATTTGACGCGAAACTTGTTCATTCTATTGTATTTACAATAATTTTAATAGCATTTAAATATTCAAAACAAGTATGAAAACAAAATTGTAAAACTATAGTCAAAGCAAAAACCTTGATGCAAACATGCATCGAAGTTTTATAAATGATGCATCTCGTGCCTATAACTTACGATTATTGTCTTTAGCACCGTTTCTTTTTAGTAAGGAATTCATCTGTAGTTTTTGACAAAATTGACCAGTAGATATGCAGAAATAATTTTGATAAAAAAAAAGCCTGCACCATTTGGATAAGCTTATAAAAACACGTATACAGCGGGTAAATGAACGGCTGGTGTATATAAATTTATATAAACTATAAATCTTAAGCGTTTGCAACATTTAAAAGCTTTGTTGTTTTTATTTCCTGACTGAGTTGGTAATAAACAATTTGGTTGCAATAGAATGTACTCTCCATTCTTTGGACCAAGTTTATCAACAGCTAAGGGTTTAAATCTGTGTTTTAACAAGTTATCAGACTTTTAAATCAAATGCTTTCGATTATCATTGAAGGTTTTCTGAGATTATCATAGAAAATTTTTAATGACATTTCATTGCTATTAATTCAACAATAAATAATTGGACATTTCAAACGTTTTGTAAGCTAATCAATAGATACAACTGGTGTAATCACTAACTGAAAATATTTATGGATATCTAAAATATTTTCCGTTAAGCTTTAACGTCTTAGCAATCTTCAAACTTTTATATTTAGAGAATTATGGATTATAGTGTAAAGAGTGGGACTTCATGCAGACTCCAACACTCCTTATTTTGACCAAAATATTTCATTGTTCTGAGTTTTAGTGTCGTTTATTTCTTTTATTTGGAAAAAATTGTTTTTTCTTTAGTCCAATACGGATAGGTAATATTTAACTTGGCTCTTTTCTAATGCACTGAATTTAGGAGCAGCTCAGAAATGTCTAAATTTAAATGATCGACGTTTTTTTGGAGGGGATTTACAATATTACAGTAATATCACTATGAACAATTCCAAGTCTAAAATTAATCTGCTAGTTCTAGTCTTGAGACAATCAAACTCTATCACTTATAGAATTGATACCCAGGATACTCTGTGGTTAATAATGAAATCTGTTCGAACATAGGGAGAGTTTTTCTCAGTTTTTACCTCATTTCCTCCCACTTTGCTAATGTAACTTAAGCGATAAATCTGCTACCCTTTTTATGTGGCATGCGCTTGGGTAAAGTAAACTGGTTAACTTATTCCCCAATGAATCAATTTAGATAACTTCGAAGACCACTGCCTTTCCATGACAAAAGTAAAACAGTTCAAAATAGGGATGAAACCTTTTTATTGACAGTGAATAGATATAAAATTATTTAACTGGATATTTCGAACGTATATACAGTGTTCTTCATCAGCAGTAAAACTCTGATGATACTGCTGATGATGAACACTATATATGTGTTCGAAATATCCAGTTAAATAATTTTATATATATTCACTGTCAATAAAAAAGGTTTCATCCTATTTTGAAATGTTTTACTTTCGTAATGAATCAATTACTTTGGCATTTTCTTAGAGGGAACCCATGGTCATCCAAATCCCACCGAAAAGGGCCCCCAATATCCCTCTCACCAAATATTTCCCCCTCCCCTTTTGGGACTTAGATTTTTTATTTAGAATTTTTTTGGGACCTATTTTTTACGATGTATTTCACAAAGTTCGGTGAAGATATGCTTCTTAGAATTTAATGTGTATTTCAAAATGTTTTCTACTCTGTTCTGCCCAAATCTCAATGAAGATACGCTTCTTTGAATCAAATTTATTGTTTTTTACACATTTATTTTGCATAAAGCTCTATGTAGATATGCTCTTTTGATTAAAAAAATTAGGTGCAAATAGATCCACCATTTGACACTTAAAATCGATAATGATAACACTTTTTCCATATTTAGTTGTAACACATTTAATTGCTTTAATTGTGCATTCCATTACAATGTCTAAATCTTCTTTCTCAATAGCTCAATTATATTTATTTTCTCTTTTCATTTTCCTTAAAAGTCTCTCTGTTTGTTAGTGAATAATTCTATGAAACATATTTTCTTAATCTGAGGTAAATTTTATTCCTTTAATAACCTTTGGCATTCTTTCTAGATGTCTTTTACCAGTGAAAGATTTCTGGGGGAAAAAAATCCAATCATGCGTCAGGAACAATTTGACTATTGATGAATTATTTAGTTAAATGACGTGCATAGCTTTAGCATTTAACGAAAAGATGGTTTGTATTATAAAAGTTTTGGAGAATATAGAGTGGAAAGTAAGATGGGTTTTATTTATGTTTTAAACTTTACAGACTTTACGCAAAATATATAACCATTTAATTTCACTTGTTCCGCATATTTTTCACGAGGAAAATACTATAGTGTTTTGCGTAATTTATTTTTCGCTTAATTGTTTCTTCAGTAGTCTATTCACCAGATTTATATATAACAAGCAGTAAGCAGTTTTATGCTCATGCTTTCTTTCTGCTATTTTTAGATGTTTTGAAGTATATCAATCAGAACTGTATCAAAACTTAAAGAAGCAAGGGGTAACATAGCGAAAGCACTTAAACATGAAAAACTAAATAAAAAATTAGATATTAAAAAAGCGCTACTAATATTTTCACAATATTTACAACTTCTACGATAAATTAATAATCTCTTTTCTTATTCTTCATCCATTTTATATTTGAAAATAAACTTAAAATAAAATTATGTGGATCAATTCGCTGAAACATTATTTTCTATGTAATCTACACACAAATGACAACAATTCACATCGTTAAAATTTTGGACTTGAGTAGAATGATAGGTAATTTGCTTATTTGAAGTCTTTAAGTAGTTTACGAATTCATTCCCAGCTTAGATTCCAAAAGAATCATAACATTCTACAAATAAGTGCTTGGGATCGTTGAAATAAAAAGTTCAATGCTTCGCAGGTGATCCCTCGCAATCATAATTGATTACATTACAATATTTTTCTTTATTTTACTTACTAAGTTTTATCGAGAAAAAACACCTCGAAAATAAAGAATATGATGTAATTCATTCAGAATATCAATATTTGCCAGTGGTATCATGTGATTTTTTATCCATCCTGGCGTTCCCCGTTTTTTGGAAGCGAGCGTTCTTTGAATTGTGAAATCTTAGCTTCAACAACTGTTCTGGGTCTTCCCTGCTGTTTAGGTGCTTTAAACGCTTCTATTTGAATTTTCTTGGGTCTACTACGTCTCATAGGATCCTCAACAACCCATTCAGATCCAGATATAACAATTTTGTATGTACCGGGTAATTTTAAACCTCGACCTTTTGGTAAATTCCCCGGTAATAATCAATCTTTTCCATTAGCATTTGAAAAATTAGTACTTTTATCAACAATTTTCTTTCCAGTATGTGTACCTAGATCAGCAAACCACTTGTTAGAGCATATTTACCTATTTCAGTTGCTAAAGGTATTAGAAATGGAAGTAAGCCAACATTTTGATTCAGTTGCTGATATGATATAATTATACCAATATCTTTTTTCTTTATTTTTCCTTGCTCAATCTGTTCAATTTTCTTTCTTTTAAGCAACAGTTTAACAGGCTCTTTACCAACAATAATATTTTCTGTTCAAATTCCGCATTTTTCTTTTTCTTAAAACATCTGTTTGAAGAGGTGACAAATGAATCGTGTATTCAATAAAGTCAGCTTTTATTAATTTCAAATTTATTGAAAAGATATGAGACTGGTGATCTTGGATCATTTTGAAGTAGTTGTTTGTAACATAAGTCATTATCACAACCTTTATTTTCATTTTTATATTTTATAATATCAGTCACCTGTTTTTTATTATGTAATGGTTTAACAGGTTCTCGTTCCATCGCTTTTGTATGTGTTACTGACACTTTACATTTTTGTTTTCCATTAAAACACGTTTAATTTTTGTTTTTTGAAATTCTGCTCAATAAATTGGTATACTCTTCCACTTATTAGAGAAATATTTTTATAGATAAAATTCCAAGGTAAAATTTTCGTAATACTCTTCAAAAACTTCATAGGCTTGACTGTTTCTTCAACCATCCTTTCATTTACTTTTGAAATACTTAATCGGGATCTTTTTAACGTATATTTAATATAATATTTTCTAAATAGTCTACATGTTCAGGTAACTGCGTAAAGCCCTTCGAGTATATCAATAGCGTTAAAAAATCAACTGCATCTGTACCATTTTTTGGTTTTACAACATTTGAATTCTTCGATTTTCTAAATTAATATCTATTTTTGTTACTTTTAAGGTATTTTTAGTAATAGTAACCAACTCTAATCAATATATTGTCACGCCATTGATAAATTTTAGTTTACTTCCTAATACCGTCGCTGAATTTTAGATTATTTAGGATTTCATCTTTAGTAATGTCTTGTTTGAAATCATTTAACATTGAAAGATAAAATTGCATCTGCACCATTTTCTGAGTTTGCAACATTTTCAGTTTTTTCTGTTTTCCATGTTTACAACTTCCTTTGTTATTTTAAAGAATTTTTAGAACAATCCTTCATCACAGACTCTAGTCGATATATTATGAGTCTATTCATAAATTTCAGTTAATATAATAATATCCTCACTTAAAAAATGATTTGGAAGAGTTTGTTGGTTAACAACTCCATCCTTAAAATCGTTTACAATAATTCGTACATTTTGCAAATCCATAGCATTATTCTTTAATTTTTGATCACCTAGATTAGTTAATCGTTTCAATTGAAAATCAAGATTACCATTATCATCCAGTAATCTGACTTTGTTACATGTATGCTTCCGATGTTTACTTCCTAAGCTTTCAAACTTATTCGCTTACTGTTTGCAAATTTTATCAAGCGAACATCCAAGTTCTTTCTGTACTTTCATCATCTGTCTCATCTTTCATTCATCATCTGTTTTCAGATCAATTAGTAAAAATCCATGATTCTTTATTTTATTAAATATATTTGAACATTTAAGAAACTTGGGCTTTAGTTTTTTAGAAATAAGAATACAAACGTTTAAAACACATCTCATTTATTGATATTTTTGATTGATTAAGAAACTTAGGTTTAAGTGCTCATAAAAATGAGCGCAGACGGTTAAAAAAATATTCGATTCTGTTAATTATATTTAATGATTTAACAGATTTGGGTTTTAGTTCTCATAAAAATTAAAGGACACGGTTAAAATGTATTTGATGATTATTAAAAGTATTTGATCATTTAAGAAAAAAGGTTTTATTTTTCACATAAAGCAACGCATACGGTTAAACGACCTTTGATTTTATTAAGAATATTTGATCATCTAAGAAACTAAGGTTTTAGTTTTCATTAAAAGAAATGCATATGACTAAAACACATCTGAATCTATTTAAAATAATTGATCATTTAAGAAGTGAAGGTTTTGTTTTTCAGGAATAAGAACACACATGGTTGAAATACATCGCATTTTGTTAATAATATATGATCATTTAAGAAACTAGGGTTTTAGTTTTCAGTAATAAGAATACACACGGTTAAAATAAATTTGATCTTTATTAATAAATTTCGATCATTTAAGAAATTTGGGTGTTAAATCCAGAAAATATAAGCTCATACGGATGAAACACATATGATTATATTATAAATGTTTGAGTATTTAAGAAACTGGGTTGTAGCTTTCTGCGCATTTGAGAAACTGGGTTTTTTAGTTTTCATATTTATGTAATTGTTGCGAATAAAAAAATATCTATCATTCCATCTATCATAAAAAGAAGTTACACGTTAAAATACATCCTACTTTATTAAAAATATTTGAGTAGTTAAGAAACGTGCGTTGCAGTTTTGACAGATAAGGACGCATATGGTTAAAATACATTTTACTGTAATAAAAATATTCAGAAATTTAACAGAATAAGGTTTTATATCCATAAGAAGCAACGCATATGGTTAAAGTACACCTGATTTTATTATGAGTATTTGATCATTTAAGAAAATTAAGTATTAGTTCTGATAAATAATAACGCACATGTTTAAGAACAATCTTACTTTATTAAAATTATTTGAATAGTTAAGAAACTTGGGTTTTATTTTTGACAAGTAAGGGCGCTTGCGGTTAAAGTACATTTGACAATATTAAAAATATTTGGGCATTTAAGAAACTTGGATTTTAGTTATCTGACATTAACGCACACAAGAATGCACACAGTGAAAAAAACACATCTGATTTTATTGTAAAATATTTGATCAGTTAAGAAACTACTGCTTTAGTTTTTGGAAATAAGAGCACATATGATTCAAATACATTTGATTTTACTGCTAATATTTGATCATTTAAGGAAACTTAGGTTTTTTACTTCAATACATACGGTTAATACGGTACGGTTAACCGTAATACATACGGTTAAAATACTTCTCAATTTATTGAAAATACTTGAGCATTTCAGAACACTTGGGTTTCATATTTTAGAAACAAGAACACATACGGTTAAAATATATTTAATTTTATTAATAATTTTTTATCATTTCAGAAACTTGGGGTTTGTTTTTCGCAAAAAAGTACGCACGCAGTTAAAATACATCTTATTCTATTGTAAAATATGTCATCACCTAAGAAACTATGATCATATTTTTCAGAGATAAGAAGAAACATGGTTAAAATAACTGATTTTATTAATAATTTTTGATTGTTTAAGAAAACTTGGGTTTTATATTTCAGACATTACAACGCACATGAGTAAAATACATTTGATTTAATTAATAATATTTGATCATTTGAGAACTTTAAGAGTTTAAATTTCATAAATAAGCACGCGCAGAGTAAAACTACATCTTATGTTAATGCAAAATATTTGAAAATTTAAGAAACTGCACTTTTATTTATCAGAAATAAGAGCATATACATTTAAATACATCTGATTTTATTACTATTATTTGATCATTTAAGAAACTTGGATTTTAGTTTTCATCAAAAGACCACACATGCTTAAAATATTTCTTATTTAATTAAAGATATTTGAGGAAATAAGAAACATGGGTCTTATATATATCAAAAAGGGACGCATATGGTTAAAATAAATTTGATTTTATAAGAAGACATTTGATCATTTAAGAAACCAGGGATTTATTTTTCAGAAATAAGAACACATATGAAGAAAAAGAAGTTTATTATTCAATACAATACAATACAATTCAAAATGGAATTACAATACACTTATTCCCCCTCAAAAGGCTCCATGGTCAGGGATACAAAAAAATAGTAGCAACAACTACAATATAAGCAATATATATAAGGGGGATACAGTATAAGCAAAAAAAGTGAACAATAGAACATACCTGAACATAAAGAACATACTTGCGGCCTGGAAGTCAAAGCGTAGAGAAGACAACCATACACCATGAACGGAACTCAAGGGACATCAACTCATCAGAGGAAGAAAAACAGTTATTCTATTTGATTCCTTATTAAATGATCCTTAAGAATCCTTTTAAAAGTCCCAAACGAGTGGCATAGCTGTACCTCCCGTTGACAAGCAATGAGGGGATTGAAATCTGATCAAATAGTAGGGGCTGTTGGAATGTAGATATTATTTGAAGAACTAAGGCTATATGGAGCTGAATCAGATAAAAACATAAGAGTTTTCTGAAGAGATTTTGGAAGACTGCCACTGATGAAAGACCAAAGAAGCCCTAGAAATAATGTAAATAGACCGCAGACTTAAGAGCGGTGTTGGTGAGGAACGAGCGGTGCTGGTGAGGAGTGGTGTTGATATGGTTAATATATAGCTGTTTTTATTTTAAAAAATGTTTGAATATTTAAGAAACATAGGGTGTACTTTTCGAAAATAAGGGCATATGCGTTTAAAATACATCTTTTTTATTACTAATACTTGATATTTAAGAAACTTGGGTTTTGGATTTCAGAAATATAAATATACACGGTTAAAACATATCTTATTTTATGAAAAATGTTAGAGTAGTTAAGAAACTTGGGTTTTAGATATGACAAATAAGGACACATATTTTTTAAATACATTTTGTTTTGTTAAAAATGTTTGAACATTATAGAAAATCTGGGTTTTGTTTTCAAAAATAAGAAGATATACTTAAAACACATGTGATTTAATTAAGAATATTTAGTTAGTTGGGAAATCTAAGTTTTAGTTTTCAGAACTAAGAACACGCATGTTTTAAATTCATCTGATGTTTTAAATTCATCTTCTCTAAACTATTGGGTTAGTTTTAGTTGGTTAGTTACTTGGGATTAGTTTCCAGAAATATGAACACACATGGTTAAAATACATCTTATTTTATTCAAAATAGTTGCCCATTTATTAAACTTGGTTTTAGTTTTCAAAAATATTAATATACTTTGTTAAAATACATCTGAGTTTATTAAAAATATTTGAAATTTCAAGAAATTAAGATTTTACTTATTTGATTTAAATATTTGGGTGTTTAAGTGACTTGCGTTTTAGTTTTTAGAAATAAGAATAAACACAGATAAAACACATTTTATTTTCATTAGTAATATTTCATCTTTCTTGGAATATTTCATCTTCATTTGTTTTAAATGTGATGTAAGTGTTAATCCTTCCAATTCACAATGAATATTGATCTAAAGCATACAATAAACTAGGTAGTGTCGATGACCAGCCATTGATTACCATGGGTGCAACCACATAAAAAAGCCAACCAACCTTTGGCAAAAACAGAATTGAAAATATTTGAATTACACATTTAATTCAAAGGAATGTATCTTCAACAAGGGTTGGGAAGAACGGAGTACACACACTTGATTTGAACAAAGCTCGCATACTGCACGTTTGATTCAAAGAAGTGCATATTCATCGGGCTTTCTGCAAAACAAATGTATGCGAAACCATACATTTGATTCAAAGAAATGTATCTTCATCGGGTTTTGTGCAAAACAGATTACGAAACATTTTGAACCACGTGTTAAATTCAAAGAAGCGTATCTTCATCGATCCTTGTGTAAAACAGAGGAGTTCAAAAAAATCTAAGTCCAAAAAATTTTTAGTCCCGAAAACTCTAAATCCAAAAAATTCTAAATAAATAAAGTCCAAGTCCTAAAAAGGGGGGAAATTTTGGGAGAGGGATATTGGGGGCCCCTTGGAGATGGGACATGGATGATCATAAGTGTGTTCGATTTACTTTACCCAAGTGCGTGCCATAATAATAGTTTCATTCAACCAAAATAAAAAAAAAATATTCACATGATTGTCGTGACCTGAATATTAAGTATTATAATAAGTACTCATTTTTCTTATTCCACGTTTAATATTTGTTAATCATGTTCTGGCATGAATATGTAGGTCATTCACCGAATCTAGTTACTAGGTAAAATGATTATGCTAATGATGAATCCATTGTACTATGCTCATGTAAGTAGGTCATTCGGGTCTAGTTTAGGTAAACCAGTTATGCAAATTTTGTGCTAATACGGTTCGGCTAATGAAGTTAACACAGGATATAGAACCCCAACACTGCTATAGATGACAAACCTCATTGTGAAGGCATAATAATATTAGGAAGGAAAACGTTAGTTTTGACTATACGTTACTTTTATGCTCTGGTGCTAAAGTTGCAATATGTTTCCTGATATCGACAGGATGAATCGTTTACTATTTATATATTGACCAATTGTCTTGATAAATCTGCAGCCCAAGATTTAAAATATATTAAATCATTTTAGTGTGTTCTCTTATTTACCTCCGATTTATAACTTAAGGTTAGCTATTTCTAACCACTATTTCAACTGTTGCCTCTTCACAGGCCAGAATCTTACGTTCTTTTAACAACATGTTGTGTAGCCGCATGCTGTGTAGGCTCAGTTTACATTTTTGTGCTCTATTCAAAGTGTTTATCCTTTGTAAGACTTTTGCAAAACAATGGTAGAAAACTTATCCAGAGTAGTAGACACATCTGTAAAGTTGTGGTGATTACTTACAAAACATGCCAAAATTATTTTCTTGTTATATCATTTTTGTCTTTTGGATACCTTCTGAATATCTATTCCCTATTAGGATGTCGATCTAAAAAATGGAAGTTAAATTAAATGATCAAAACAAACATAGTCACAAAACGTCTGAATTCATTATGTATTCCTGTGCGATTTGTATTTTTCAGGAAACCATAGAGACGCATGGGTGTACGGCTCTACTGACCCATCATCAGCACAAGCAACTATGATGGAAGTATTAAGGTCTCTCTGCTCATTAAAGAAGAAAGGTAAGTATTATGACGCAATTGGCTAGTATGATCTTGAGCAAGCTTCCTGTAAAATAAAATAATATTTTTCAGAAGTGCTTGATTGGATTTTATATAATTTTTTTACCCCTGAAAACTTCAATCTACTTGCAATAAGACTCTCATGTCGTGTAAGGAAACACAAGAATCTAGCCGCAAATAATTTGAGCCTTTTCTTGGTATTAAATAAAAAAACAATTTTTTTTAACAGAAAGTAAGGAGCGACATTAAAACTTAAAACGAACAGAAATTACTCCGTGTTTGAAAGGGGCTGTTCCTTTCTCAACGCCCCGCTCTTTGCGCTAAAATTTGACTCTGTCTCTCAATTCTACTTTATTAAACAGTAAAAAACTTTAGCGTAAAGTTTGTTGAGGAGGAAATGCCCCTTTCATATACGGAATAATTTCTGTTCGTTTTAAGTTTTATTGTCACTCCTTACTTTCAGTTAAAAAACTTGTTTTTTTATTTGATTTCTAGACGTTTTTGAATTAATTCATGTTTTGATCTTGGCTCTCCGCAAATAAATAATTAAAACAAAATTTGAATATATATTTTTTTTTGCTTAATGGCTTTCTCATAGTTTTAATCGGAAGATTTTGAGAAAAAAGGAGCAAGAGAGAAGGCCAAGTTGCTCTACAATTTTTTGATTACTTAAAACGGCAACTAGAACTTTAAATTTTTTACGAACGTTTTCATTAGTAAAAAATATGCGTAACTTACGAAGTAACTTACGTAACGAGCTTCTATATTCGTATGTTTCTATTACGTATATGAGGGGGTTCACCCCCTCGTCAATACCTCGATCTTTACACTAAAGGTTAAATTGTGTCCCAATTCCTTAAGAATGACCCCTGAATCACAAAGGCCATTGAATAAATAGTTGAAATTACTAAAAAATACTTTAGCGTAAAGAGCGAGGTATTACGAGGAGGTAAACCCCTCATATGTGTAATAATTTTTTTTTGTTTTTAGTTTTTTATGCTGCTCCTGACTTTCAGTTGAAAAAAAACTTTTCTTATTTATTTTTTCATTGTTTTTTTTTAAATAATGCTAGAAAATCCTGCACCCCCTTCATTAAAATTCTCTTCCCCCATGACAAATTCCTCCATGGAAAGATCCTCTCACGCAACCCCCCCTCAGCTTCCCCCCCCCCAAAAAAAAATCCCCCTAAACGTCTGTACACATCCCAATAACTATTACTATATGTAAACACATGTCAAAGTTTGTAACTTGCAGACCCTCCAACGGGAACTGTGGGGGAGTAAATTGTCTCCAAAGACATAGTTATTAGGTTTTTCGACTCTGATGAATAAAATGGCTATCTCAAAATTTTGATTCGGTGGCTTTGGGGAAAAAATGAGCGTGGGAGGGGGCCTAGGTTTCCTCCAACTTTTTTGATCACTTAAAAAGGGCACTATAACTTTTAATTTCCGCTATTATAAGCCCTCGCGTGACATTATAGGACCATCGAGTCAATACAACCGCCCCTGGAAAAAAAAATAAACACGCATCCGTGATCTGTCTTCTGGCAAAAATTGCGAAATTCCACAGTTTTATAGATAGGAGCTTGAAACTTCTGCAATAGAGTTCTCTGATATGCTGAATCTGATGATGTGGTTGTTGTTAGCATTGTATAACTTTTAGGGGACGTTTGGTCCCATTTTCTAAAATGAGGCACACATTTTCAGGCTCGTAGTTTTTGATGGGTAAGTCTAAACTTGATGAAACTTATATATTTAAAATCAGCTTTAAAATGTAATTCTTTTGATGTAACTATTGGTGTAAAAATTCCATTTTCTAGAGTTTTGGTTACTATTGAGCCGGGTCGCTCCTTACTACAGTCCGTTACCACGAACTGTTTGATCATAGTTCAAGCAGCTTATTTTTTTTTCATGCCAGTTGATTTTCCTTGTTATTCAAGCCAAAGGGCGGTAAGTTTTCTATAGGGGTTTCAGACAAGGCGGTTCTAATAGTGTATTTCTTGTTTTGATCTGACTCTGTTTTCAAAATTTTTGGGTTGTTACATTTCTTAGCATTGGAAGTGATCGTATTTTACAAGAATAATAGCTACCACTGCAACCCGAATGTCATGACGTCACCAAAGGTTCGATGCAGTTACCAAGCCGTCTGATGCGATTCCGCATTGAGTCGGGTTTGGATTTCCATATCCAAACAATATGGAAGAGAACGGCAAGACTCGTGAAATATCAGCTCTTCAACGTAGAAGAAGAAACAATGCAAAAACAGGACCTGATTTTTACGCCTATGAAGAATACAAATGAAAGATGGTGAAAGTAAAAAGATACACAATAGCACAAAGAAAAAGAACACAGTAAAACAAACCAAAAGAAAACAAAGAGTAAGCAAAAACAAAAGAACAACGTAAATATACAGGAAAGAATACTACCAACATTGACTGGTAGTCATTTTACCATTCATAACACAAACAAAAAAAAATGAATTTGTTTCATTCCTTGACGGACAATTCATCACGGACAATTTATCTGTAAACAAACACAGTAAATAATTGTCCGCACATATAATATTAACGGGCTAATCAATCTCTTCCCAAGCAGTAGAACCGACTTTCTTAACTTCTAGTTTCACATTATTTCCCTTATGATGCACTCGAGATTAGACGAAAAGATGCGTCTCTTTCATTGTGTTGCGAGAGCAACACTTTGGTTTTGCCCCGTTTTTTTTTTGTTTTGTTTTTTTCCTGTGCCGTATTCCTCTATTCTCAGGTTATTCGTGGAAACTGGTAAGGGTCTAACCAGTGCGGTTTTTACGGAAAGTGTGGACCTCAGGCCAGATTGATGAATACGACATTACATTTTGGAAAGCTCCGCCGAACTCTTGCCTGGGGCCAAAAAGGATGGTTTTTTACTTGTCCACGAGCCAGAGCCTATTGTGTGCGAAGTAAATTGGAGTTATATAGCCTATGTCAGATAGGAGTATCTGAAGTTGTGCAGCCAAGATTTTGTTTCATTAAACCATGTTTCTGCTTTCGAGTGGAAAGCTCCGTTCTAGCAGGCAAGCAGGCAGGCACCGCTTTCAAATTGAAGATGGACTAAAATCTATAAGTGTTAAATATATGCGGCAGTTACCCGGCCCCATAGCCAATATATCTTCTTTGAGTGATAAATAGAAAAATTTACAGAAGCAAAAATGTGACATTTTCCCACGGGTCCAAAAGTGCTGCCATCTATTGTTTCTACCCATTTCTATTCGTCATTTCAGCTGAGTTTATCATTCGGTTTTTCGGACTTGGGATTGCGGTAGAGAAATGGTATCAGATGTGTCTTATAAACTTTAAAAGTTCTCTCATTACTGAAAAAAAATTGGAGCTTATCCTTTGCTCCTTTCTAAGTGGTGACGTTAGAAAGTTGGCCTATGGCAAAAAAAAATCAACTTTTGAACTAACACATAGATTTTTTTCGACGGCAATTGATCGCTCTTAATGAGCTGATTAAAGTATATGACATCCATTTTTTGGTACAAAAATTCCTTCATGAGGTATACCAGTTTGAAAGTTTCAAGGGGTTGACAACTTCAGTAGTAAGGTAAACACTGAAACGAAATCTAGTCCAATACAAATTGTGAGACATATAGAGGACTTGTAAGCAACAGTCGGATGTTAGGTAATAATCACCTTCGACAATGAGGGGTTAGCAGCTTTTGCTAGTTAGTGTATCTATTATTTTTTTTCAGTGTATTTGATGGTAAAGCCAATTTGGTTGCAGTGGTAAGACATATAGGGGACTTGTAAGTATTAATCTGCTGTTAGGCTACAGTCAACTTCAGCGATGAAGGGTTTGCAACTATGTTAGTTGGTGTACCCATTTATTTGTTTCCGGTAAACTTGATGCCTATCACTAAAGGGGTTAACTAAATAAGGGGTTTGCCGCTTTTGCTAGTTGGTGTACCTATTATTTGTTTCCGGTGTATTTAATGATTAAACCAACTTGGTTCCAGTGGTAAGACATGTAGGGGACTTGTAAGTAATAATCAGATGTTGGACTACAATCATCTTCAGCAATGAGGGGTTTGCAACTTTTGCTAGTTGGTGTACCCATTTACTTGTTTCCGGTGAACTTGATGTCTATCACCAGAGAGGGACTTTTAAGTAAGAATCAGTTCACTTTGGGCTAGAAATTTGTGCAAATTGGTGCACATTGTATTCGATCTATTTAAATGTGACAGAATCAAGTGTTTACGCAACGAGTATAAACGATAACGTAAAACAATGAGGTAGTTTCGCAATAATTAGTTTCACCTATGGTATTTTAATCCTGAAAAGTTACGGATAGCTTTATAATACCAACTAGATTATATAAGATATTATTCCAAAGTTTTCATCCGTCACGATGTCTACGATTGAAAAGGATAAAGTTCAACTGGCTGCAAAGTCAATTTAGTCCCTTCTTTCGATATAATTTTGTAGTTGTTGTTTCTTCAACGCTGAGGAATAGCCTTTTGTCATGTGGTAACTGATTGCGTTCTTATTTGAACATACCGTTTTAAAAACTTCGATAGACTGACAACTTCATCATTTAACCGATAGTGAAGAGACAAGCACAAACGAGAATGTAAAACAGTGAGATAATTTCGTAATAATTGATAGAATGTCATCTATGGTATTTTGACCCTGAAAAGTTAGGGATAGCTTTATAATACCAATTAGATTATATAAGATTGTTCCAAGTTTTCATCCGTCACGATGTCTACTATTGAAAAGGATGAAGTCCAACTGGCTGCAAAGTCAATTTAGTCCCTTCTTGTTGAAACGCTGAGGAATAGCCTTTGATCATGTGATTACTGATCGATAGCGAAGAAACAAAACCAAAGTGTTGCTCTCGCAACACGTTAGTCGGCGAAGCCAGACAAAGGTTGCCGCAAAACTTCACGTTGCCCGGGCAACGTGATTTCAAGCGTAGGGAGTTTCGAATCCTATTAAGAGCAGGGGGTAGGTTTGTAGAAACTATTACCCACTACCTTTTTACTTGTTTACATTGTTTATTATCGCATGGACATCACTCTCTGAGTTCAATGAAACAAATACGGGGGACTCCTTGTGCCGATTATATTGCTTGGATTAGAGGTTGGATTAGTTGGATTGGTTTGAGGAGGATTAGAGACTAGGAATCCATTCGAAATAGTGACAAACGGGACTTACCGGCAAGGAGTGTGTGTGCCTACCCTTCATTAATAGAATATAGTCGAGTGAGAAATGAATTTTTCCAATTCAGATCAGATACACTAATCTGATCGTACAGTTATATAAATGTAGTCACGCTTAAGTAGACCGGTTTTTTTCTCGGTTCATAAATATCTAATTCAAACCAGATCTTTTTACTTAAAATTTTCATAATAATGTTTTATTTCTGTGCACTATTTTTATCTTGTGGCCTCGTAAAATCTATCCTTAATTTACCTAAGATGCAAAAATTAGTTAGTCCAATGGAACATAAATTATTCGGCCAAATTTGTTTGATTTCTGTCAGTGCGATTATTTACTTGGGAATTGTACATATTTTTCAAAGGGAATATTTTTTTTAAACATAATTTCATTAAATTTTTCGGTGCATCAGAACCACCGAAGTATCCCTCGCTAAAATTCATTTATCCAGTCTGATCGCAAGACTTGTCTGTTGAACCTTCGCTTGAAAGATGGCTTACATGAATCAGCTGCCTCGGGATGACGACTTTATAAGGATCAGCAGTTGCAGCACTTCTGTTTGATAAACACATTGACGTTCAAGTTTTCAGCTCAAATGAGGAATTAAGGGCTATGTTCGAAAATGAATGTCAAAATTGAAAGAACAATTAATGAAGAGAGAAGAACGAATAAATAAATTTGATTATAAAATGTACCAAAAAAATTGTTTAGCATAAGAAAAATCTAATAATTAAAGATCCACCACTGCGAACATAGACGTGCATATAAAAGTGTGTCCTTAGATATTCAAGGTCACGGAAACCTGAGCCAAAAAGCTACATAGTATTCAAAGAACAGTTGAGGATGGGTAATGGCCGCGTTTAGTTTTTGAACAAAAGGAATACATAGTACCTATACAAAAGGATTCCCATTGAGCGAAAACATAATGACAACATTTTATCAATCTGAACTATCTATCAAAAAGATACGAGTAACCTCTAAGGGTTTCAAGATTCATTTGTTTACGATAGATCTTTAATAGCTAGCTATAATCCAAGTCAAACATGTATAGAGGAAGGTGCTCCATAGGTACACCTTCCTTCGTCCCTGAAATACCCTGCTATGATTTTTTTCATACTTTTCCAGTTTTTATGTTTTGTTAATATCTAATGAGCTTGTCCTGTTTCCTCCCAAAATGTTATGCCCCTTTCCCGAAATACCTTTCTACGTGCGTGTTTGATCCAAATAACGTCAATGTTGATGGTAATATTTATACCGTTTCCTAAAATGTGTCTTTTAATTGTGCTGCATTTTAAAATTTATATCACTCCCTCAGCAACTTCAATTTTATTTGTAGCCACTATTCTTTTTAAAGGCTGGAGGCCACGACGAACAATCATTGTTGGAAGTTGGAGTTCATCAGAGTTTGGCTACATGGGTGTAACTGAATGGATTGAGGAGCATTATCACACGCTTCAGAATAAAGCCGTTGCAATGATCAACGTTGATACTGCCGTTGTTTGGCCGTATAATCTTTTCGTTTGTGCATCACCACTTATGGAAAATGTTATGATTGAAGCATCAAAGCAGGTAAACTTCCTACGATTGCGGTACCTACTGTTTATATACCTTTTCTCAAATTTCAATGTTCAGTTAAAATAGACAATCATATTAAAATCAAATGGCATTGAATTTATTTTCAGTTTAGGTGGACTGGTAAAAGATCTCTTATTCTATAATAACGGATCAACTGTTTTTTAAAGACACATGTATTTCTTCCTGCTTAAAATTCAGATCATTTTGTAGTCTCTGTTTATAGTTCCTAAGGTTTTAAAATTGCTTATTTTTTAAAGGAGTGACCTCAATGCAAACTTTAGATTAATTAGGAAAAGCTGATGAAAATCACGATGTTAGCTTATAAGCAGGGCTGCCAAAGGTTCAAATATTTGGGAAATATCTGGGAAATTTTGACAAAAAATGTGACCTTTTGGAACCTTCCTCATACCAAAAACAGGGTCACAAACACTATAGTGTTGCCCACATTTTCAACTATGGCGGTGCAAAATTTGGAAAAATGCGCAAGTAACTATCAAAGGCAACGCTATAGTGTTGCCTGCAGTAACAGGTCATATATACATAGCTTCGATTTTTTTTTGCTTTTTTTCAGATGCAATTCATATGGAAGGGGTGCTCGTATAAAATTCTGAGGGGGCTCATTCGATCAGAAATCAGAAGTTCTAGTGCCCTTTTAAGGAGTCATTTTGAAATTAGTTTCGGCAATATACAAATAATTTCAGTAATGGTCAAATCCAAAAGATCCTCTCGGTTACAAAGAGTCACAAATGAATAATTTAATGAATCACAGTTACGAACACCTCTAATATACTTATCGAATCCCTTTTTCTTTTTCCATTCAATTATCCAATGTTGGCCATTTTTAACATGTAGGATTGCTGTATCATGGGTGCTTTCGAAAAGAATATGGGGTTTTAAGCTTTAGTGCAATGTAAGGGTACTAACCTTTTAAACAATGTATAACGTCACTGGAATACAATAATGTATTTTTAATTATTTAAATATCTGAAAATATAAACGAATTATTTTGGAAGAGGACTACACCAACTGGGACAGGTCCATTTATCCAGAGCTAGTGAAGCGCCAGGCCCAAAAACGTTTTTATTTTTGAAATCCGAGAAAGACAGCGACTTGATATCAAATAGTGTGCTTGCAGGTCTGAAGGTGTAATATGCGTAAACGCACAATGAGGATATCAAAAAAGTCTGCAAAAGGGTGTCTAAACGCTATACAAACGAAAATTTAAACATGAGTCCTTATAGGAACTGTTCGAAGAATAATGTAGTTCCAAGAGTGAGTAGCATGGCCATTTGCTCTTTAACATGTAAAACAAATACAGTTTGAGTTGAAAGGAGTGTCGTGTTGGCCAAGTCTATGTGCGCTCAGACGGTGTAAGAGTACTACCACGCGGTCATTACCTTACTTCACATCGCGTTTGTGTAGAGCACAGACGGTGTCTGGATCTGCAGAAAGCTCAATAGTTGGTGGGAGGATGGACCTTTGTTTCTAACCCAGCAGTCTCTATCCTAACAATCCCCGAAAATCTCCAGCTCAGCAGTGCGTTTTCCTAGCGTTTTTATATGTAGTGTTTTTAACATGTTTTTATTTACGGAATCGTTGTTTTAAAAAAGTGCTTAATATTATACTCTTAGTTTTTCTTACCCTTTTGCCTACCGACCCCACACCTGGCCCCAACCTTGCGAGCACCACAGTGGCCACCGCGTCTTCTAACACCCCCCCCACCCGATGGCCTTTCCAAGTGAAGTCTGTAAATGTATTCAAGTGATTAAGTAAATACGTCATGTATTTGTTTATATTTTAAAGAAATCATGTATGTTATTTTTAACTATTTAATCAACAGGTTCAGGTTAGGTTAGTTGTATTTTGGTAGCAAGAGGAGTAATATTTATCAATCTAAAACTCCATTCAGATCATTTCTTTGTGGACCTTCAATGTCTGGCAAAACAATACTTTTAACGAAAATAATTCAAAATCGTGACATTTTTTTTTTTTAGAAAATCCCAAAAACATCTACCATTGCTATATTATGTGGCAAGCGTCCAATGATAAAATAAATACCATTGTACCACACATAAAATTGATGCGTGGACTTGACCTGTTTAATATTATTGAACCAAACTCGTGATTAATTATTGACGATTTAGCTGAATCCATTGAAGAATTGTTTCAGAAGATGTTATAGTTATTCACCAGTAGGCCTAATCATGACAAAAATTCCGTAGCCGTTGTTCTCCACAATCTCTTTCAGCAGAGTAAATGTATCAGAACACTTGCATTGAATTATAATTACTATATCACTTGCAGTGTTGTTCGTGATTGAGGTGCTCTTATAACTGTAAACTAACAAATATATCCTGACGACCGAAATTTTTACCCTCGGCATACAATCAATCTACGAATAAACCTTATGGTTAAATTCTATTGGATCTTAATCAAAACACTCCCACAGAGTTACGTGTGGTCACGGATATTATTGACAATGAAATTACTCTATGTGTACCCGTGAATAGTAAAAAAGATCATTAGTCGCCATCACAGCTTAGATACCAATACAGTTATGAAAACTCGATTTATTTTTGAGACACAGTGCGCGGTAGCGATGCTAGGGGCTGGAGACAAGAAACTGGCAGCACAGCTTCGATACAAATATTGGTATCTAAGCTGTGTATGCAACAAAACAAAATTGCGTTCCCGCCTAGGGTGTTCTAGTACGACCTACGCGTCGGAGCGCGGACTTAGAGGAGGCGCTAAGTTCAGAGCTCTGTACCAAAACCTTCTAATTGGCAAGATAGGAGTTTTCATAACTGTATATTGGTATCTAAGCTGTGGTCACCATCACGACACTGAAAAAGCTAAATGGAGACAGACATTTATTTTCCATCCTAGGTAATTTAAAACCACGGCTTAAGAAGGCTATACTCAAACACGGCGCTGACAATGAATTTATTAATGTCCTATCAGAGCCTTGTTTAAATTTAAATGAAGGCAATGTTCAACTGCCAGAAGTAGTTAGGCAACGGACGAAGCAACATAGTTCACTTGAACGTGCCCTAGTTTGTAAAAAAGGAAATGATTTTAAAAGAAAACGGCTTGTTCAAGCGGGTGGTCGTTTCTTTTCATTGTTACTGCTGATAATTGCGGGACTTGTAAACACTATTATTTGGATGGCTAAACCCTACCAATTGAACTCGCCCTCTTACCAAAGAGCACTTTGAAGATTATCTTGATAAATTTATTAACAATGAGAAAATTACCAATGATGAAAAATTAATTTTGCTTCAAAAAGTCCATCGACGGATCGACAAGCATAAGCTCCACCGTGAAAGACCGCTCAAAGTAAATGTCATTGATCAACCTCGAAGTTCACCACCATCATCACCGCAACCAAAACAGGAAGACGAAGATTTATCTAAAGTTTTTTCAAATGTTGTAGACCTAATGCCACAATCATATCGTGAGCAAAGTAAAAGACTCTTGACATATCTTGCTGAAAATGAGCATGTTCAAATTGATGACAAAATGAATGAGACTCTAATCGATAGCAAGAGTTACAATTTAATTGATTTAGTATCAGATTTAATGGCAAATCGTAAAAGACTCGAATCGTTTGATAGCCATCTGTATACATTTTTAAAGTCATCAAACTTTCCAGAAAGTCTCATTTGGAATAAACCTATTATAAAACGAGTACGAGAATATGGAGAAACATCAAAAGATGTTTTTAACTCATTTTTGCAAAATGTTAACACGTCAAGTGGGGGTAATGATTTAAAAGGTATCAAACGAAAGTCTCTTGATATCAGTGCATCGCCTATTAGATTGCAAAAGGGTATGGGTCGCTTCATACCGAGTTTACGTTCAAAATGACTCAAGCTTTGAAAAGTGTACATGAAAATATTGGTGAAGCAGGAAGTTTAAACTCCCCTATCACGCTTGCCCGAGTTGCTGGAGTTGAAAAGAAGTTGCCAACAGAGTATTCACAGAATGAACCCAGTTACAGTCTTCATCGAAATCATAGAGTTCGCGGTAATCACTATCGAAAACTAAAGCATTTTTCCCATTGCATATATTACAGGCAGATCTTTTGACTCTAGACGAGATTCAAAGACCTCACAATAACCCGTACAAGTATATTTTACTTGCAATCAGTGTTTTTTTCGTTGTCCATATGCCGTTCCATTGCGCTCCAAGAGAGGTGATGAAGTTGATAAAGCCCTTGAATAGATCTCTGAACAACATTCATGTTGAAGAATTAAAAGAGATCGGGGAAGTAAATTTCTTGATCCATATGTAAAAAAAAGTTTTATTGAAATGTAATACAATACTCATAGTCCTAGTCAGATAAAGACGGCATTGGCAGAATGTTTGATAAGAACAATTCAACTTTTAATCTCGAGATAATGTACACTAAAACTTACGTTTGCTTTTATTCAAGATTTAGACAATATCATGTGGATATATAATCAATGTCCACATCGATCCTTGTCCAATCATAGACCCCTTTAAGTTCATCCCAGCAACAATACAGGTCACATTTTCCTTAAGCAATATTCCCATGAAAAGGTTGTGAAAAAGAGGAAATTCAATGTTGGTGATACAGTTCGAATTAATCGAACAAGTAATAATTCAAAAAGGGGAATTTTGTGTGGTCCACTGAACTTTTTAAAGTGCCAAGATTGTTAGACACTAAACCTGTAGCGTATCGTCTACGCGATATGAAAGATGAAGATATTCTTGGCGGTTTTTACAACTCTGAATTGCACAAAGTTAAAAACAATGGAATGAATCAAATTGAAAAGATATTAAATAGTCGAACTCACAAGGGTAAGAGACGGTTTTTTGTTCGCTGGCTAGGATAAAACTCTGATTTTGATTCTTGGATTGCCGGTGAAGAAGTTTACAGTGCCTGATGATTTTATATGATGTTCATGTCTAATGTCTTTGACCCGCTCTATGATGATTTGAGTAAAACAAGCGGTTTTTGGACGCAACTTTCCCTCACCATCAGATTTGAGGGAAGGTATGAAGTTCCTCTTGTTGAGTGTATTCCTAAAAGTGCATATGATATCCTGAGAGAAGTTCGTACATATAATTAAAAAGTTAGATCAAATGATTGGTCACTCGTCACCGAGGAATGGATAGAATCAAATAACTTGGGTGAATATCCCTTCGTCACATTACCATACAAAGAATATGGTAGTATGACCGATTTGTGTAGGGCAATCAATAGAAGAATCTCCGCTTATAAAATGGTATTTTAAACTTTAACTATTCAATGGAACAGGACAATATCTAAATTAGTTCCCCCATTGATAATAAAAAGGTTATTCTCAATGATAATGTTTCCTCAATGATAAAAATAATGTTTTAGGTTTTAAAGAAAATATAATGAATGTTAGAAGCACTGTACCATCAGCGGCATGGGACGTGTTGTTTTTTGCATATTATCCACTAGGCTTCTCATCCGACAATTGTATATTTGTTTATGTATCTTTTTTTTTGAGACATTGAGAGTCAGTAATACCAATGTTCCCCTCTTAAGTATTCTTAAGCGAAAAAACCACTCACGAACACATTTACCGCTACAACATAAAGCACCTTCACTATATTCTAGTCAACACTTCATATTAGGAACTCTATAAATTAATATTTTGAAGCGAATTGGGTGATCCTCTAGCAATAACGAAAGTTTTGGCTGTGATTATATGTCATTTTCGACCCATTCAGTTGGATGGTTAACAGAAAAAATACTTTTTCCTGATATTGATTACTTGTACATGATTGTGCTTATAGTGGGAATCAAGCGTTCCACCTTGCCCGGTATCAAGGATCTTCGAGATATGTTTGAATCACATAGTGCGGTCTACTGCTAGCTGCTTTGCTAGTTGGAGCCATTGAGCTGTCCATCTATGAGCAAACTTTCTGAACTCCCCAATAGGTTCAGGATCTGATTTAACCAATTCCCAAAAGCTTTTCGCTGTCCTCCTTGGCGTCTCTTTCATGAGCTAAGTGGTTAAGCTAGAAGAATTAGGCAAGGCGAGTACTCTGTTGGCCTCCGTAAGACGCTCCTTTATCGCGATGGCAGCGCAACTCTCGATAGCACAGATTCACCGCATACCCACGTTTGATATGCCATTATTCAGATTGAACCTTAAGATGCTACGCAGACTGGAAGATCCATCAGTACAAAGCTGAAATCCAAGGTATATGAAGCTTTTGACCCGATCCAACTGTATTTGATTTATAGTTAACGACGTAGGGTTAGTGTGATATATTGCCATAAATTTTGTCTTCCCTGTACTGACTTTCAAGCCAATGCGATCTGCCAAAGTAACATAAGTCAAGCATAGTTTGAGCTTTTTCTGGGTCCGAGAGGATTGCGACATCATCAACGTGTTCAAGGTCTCAAAGTGAAAGATTCTGTCCAGTCTGAACTCTTGGATGAAAAGATAGTGCATTTTCAAGCACCCAATCAATACAGTAGTTAAACAGAGTTGGTGACAGGACGTAGCCTTGTTTTATCCCAAACTCAACGAAAATTCTTCAGTCTCTTCTCCATAAGCTCGAACTCAGCTCATAAAGCCCTTTTAGCATGCTTTAAGGAGATCGAAAAATTTCAGGGGCATTCCATCACTTTCAAGCATTTTCCAAAGCGTCAGGTGAGTGATTGAATCGAAGGTGGAAACGAAGTCCAGAAATATCAGAATCAGGTGCAAATTATACCTTTCAAACTCCTGAATAATAAGGTGGAAAGCAAAAATATTGTCGGTGTAGCCTCTACCAGGACGGATACCGGCTTGATTTTCAAGTTATTTTCTCCCTTCCCCATTGATAAGGCTAAGGAGGATAAACCCAAAAAATTTTACTGCAATGACAATTGGACTTATTCCCTGGTAATTTTTGCACTCAGTTTCATCACCTTTCTTGTAAAAAGAAGAATAACTGATGTTTTCTGGTACTTCGGGAAAGTGATTTTCCTCCATAATCCCTCCTTTGTTTCAGTGTAATTCTGAGGATTGTGTGAAGTAGTCTTTGAGCTAGGATTACTCAAACAATCTGTGTCCGAATCAGGGCTGATCTCACTACTTCTTAGGACGTAAAACTCCTCTGTAATTGCAGTCTAAGGTCAAAATGGGCTGGATGAATCTTCCTCACTTTTTGGATTTTTTTCTGAAAAGGAGGGACAAGCCCTTTTGTTATGGGCACGATGAATCATTTTAGCGCTTGATATGCTTGAAATCCGTTCGGAGATTTTAAGTAAAAGACATGAGTATGCTTAGTTTTCTTTTTTTCTGTCTTTTTGATAGGGGATCACTCACAAATATACTTCTTCTCAAATGTTGAATTGTAGAGTAAATACCCATGTTTCTTTCAGAGGTGTCGTTAAAAAATTATTTAGTATGAATTCTGAAGGTGACGTAAGATTTGTTTACGCAAAGGAACTTTTCAGGATATGCTTAAGAATTTTTCGTAAAACCTTCACTTATTACTTGCATAGAAACTAAATGTAAAAAATATCTACTACCATATTTATGTAATTTTTTTTTTTAATTTTAGGTTCCACCTCCAGATAAAACCCTAGGGTTTGACAGTTTATATACGCAATGGAATTCAAGAAGACGGTATTCAAAATGGCTGGTAGACAACAGACTTGCAAGCTATTCTGACCATGCTGGCTTTTACCAAAGACTCGGTATACCGATAGGCTATTTCGGTTGGATGCCAGACCCTGAAGAATGGCCGGAAATTGATTATCCTTTGTATCATAGCTCGTATGATACATTTGAAGCAATGAAGAATTATGTGGGTCCTGAATTTACTTTCCATTTGGCTGCAGCTCAACTGTGGGCGTTAGTTGTACTGAAACTTTCTGACAGCTTGATTCTTCCTATGAAGGTGACAGACGAAGCCGATTTTTTGGAAGAAATATATACTGAACTGTATGAAGAACATGGAGATTTCTTTCAAATCAACAACATATCAATTACATACTTAGAAGAAGCAATAAAAGGGTTCAAACAACAAGCCAAAGATTTTCAGAATGAAATATATAACCTTGATCAGCAGCAAGAATTACAAGTTCGACAGATTAACGACAAAATAGTTCAGGTTGAAAAAGCATACGTTTACACCGAAGGCCTTTTCTATAGGAAGCACATGAAAAATGTAATACTTGGGACAAGTATTCTTGACCAATATTCAGGCTGGTCATTACCTGGACTTCGAGAACTTATATTTGAACATGAAAGGGAAAATGATAAGAAGAAACAAAAAGAGATCATAGAAGAGATACATGTACATCTCACCGTAATCGTAGCAACCATAAACGGAGCAGCTCAGCAGCTAATAGACTAATTATTAACTCCTTCAAATAATGTGTTCCGGCAACACTTTAATTGCTCTTTTTAATGAAATAAAAATTAAACCTTTTCTTTCTGGGAAATTCGTGTTACTTTTGTTTTAAAGTCATCTTGTTATGGGCTTCTTTTCTGTATTTTGTTTGTAGTTTTGTTCTTTTTTAGTTTCGGAGAATATTTTTCTTTAATTTATCTTTTTAATGAAATAAAAAGGAAACCTTTTTCTGGGTCAAGTCATAGCACTTGTAATTTTATGTCACCTTGCTCTGTGTTTCTCTTCCATATTTTTTTTTTTAGTTTTACTCTTTTGCAATCTCGGAAAAAATTTTTGGGCCTAATGCTCTAGATTTTGTAAGAACAATGGCTTTTTTTTCATAAATTCCCCTTTCCAAGCAAACTAAATTTGGTCTTTTCAGAGGGTATGATCTAATTCTCTTTTGTCGTATAAATCCATTGAAACTGTGTCTAACGTAAATTTTTACTGCAAGATACTCAAGTCTTAAAATACATTTTGGTAAGGAATTAAATATAGAACAAATTGTCTTGCCCAGAAAGTAAACCACGAATCTAAGGTGAGCAGAAATTAGCTTAAATACACGGTCAAATTCTTAACACACTCTAATTATCATTAATATGTAATATGGTGCTAAACTTCAGACCTCTCTCGTCTTAAAAGCTTAGGGACATTTGCACTATAGTGAATGGAGGGCAACCGAAGTCTCAGGACCAGGGTTATAAATTATGCCCGGGGGACAAATAAAGTTTCTATGAAAAGGGTGGTCGTATGAACTTCAAAGAGGGCTCATTGGATTAGAAATCAGAATTTTCTTGTGCCGTTTTTAATAGTCAGAAGTGATTGGAGGACAACCAGCCCCCCCCCCCCCCACCTCCACACCAATCATTTCCCCGAACGCATCCAATCAAAATTCTGAGCTAGTTGTTTTGTTTAGCATACTTGAAAATTCCAGTAATAATATCTTTGGTTATGACAACCCCTCCCCATGGTCCTCATTCCAAGGGCTATAAGCTAGACTAGTTGCGCATTGTAAACATTTAAGGTTTTTCTGGAAAGGGGGGTCACATAGACTTTGGAGAAGGCTCATTCAGTATAAAGGCCAATTTTATAGCTCCCTTTTAAAAAGTCAAAAGTGATTCAACGGCAACCAGACCCACCCCCCATTCCCCATACCCTTTTTACCCGAGATTATTTCGAGCAAAATTTTGAGATAACCATATATGAGTATAAAATTCAGATACGACTCATTCAATTGGAAATCGGAAATCCTATTATTATTTTTAAAAGTCAAGACTGATATGAAGGGAACTACCCCCCCCCCCCACACACACACACACATCTTCTTTTTTGCAAACACATCCAATAGAAATTTTGAGATAGTCAGTTTGTTCAAAATAGTCTAAACATCCTATAAAAGGGTTTTAAGGGCTGACACAAGCCCTCATTACATGGGGGCAAGGGTTGTAAGTTATACCTTGAAGGCATCTAAGGTTCTTATGGAAGGCATGATCGTATAAACTTTAGAGGATGTATATTAAAGCGGAAATTGTAATTCTAGTTCCCTATTAAGAGTCAAAAGTATAAGAGGGCACCGTTGAAGGATCTAATAACTAAGTCCTTGAATATGACTTGATCCCCCACAGCTCCCGGGCAAGGACTGCAAGCTACGAATTTGCCTATTGTTTGCATATAGTATTAGTAATTGGGAAGCATACAGACGTTTTTAAAGGGTGATTTTTCTGATGGAGGGGAGTAGGTTACGCGGGAGGATCTTGCTAAGGAGGAAGTTTTCGTGGGGGAAGAGAATTTTCCATGGAGGGGGAGCCGGATTTTCCAATATCATGCCAAAAGGATCCGAAATTTAATAAAAAAGCAGTTTTTTAACTTAAAGTAAAGAGCAACATTAAATCTTAAAACAAGACAAAAATTATTAAGTTATTAGCTGAAAAGACTTTTTTTATTCAATACTAAAAACAACATATATTTTATATATTTATACTTTTTTTTACTTTAATCAATGAAAAATTATCAAAACTTTAAGGGATTAGTGTCTGTATATGTACATTAAACTGGCGATTCACTGTCATTTTCTTTTTTTTCAGTAAAGTGCAAATTATGTTAAACTAACCTTTTACTCAAATGCAGTGTACAATATAATGCAGTAGATTATGCAGCAAAGTTAATCAATTTGACAGCATGGTTGAGCCCCGAAAGTTAGTTTTTTCCCACTGTCTTGCCTTCCTTACAAGGGTGTCCAAGATATCCCAGGAATTGCGGTAAAAAAATGTCCATTGTGCATTCGGGTTTTGTCATTTCTAACTCAAAAACTTATGCTCCGATTTAGGACTGGAATCTAGCAGATATACAATATGTCTTTATTGTCCGCATTAATTTAGGTGAAAACTATAAGGAACGATTGTCAGCCCGATTTTTTAGATTGACGACACGCTCCCGGGCATTCTGAAACCAAATTACTTAACGACGTTTTCGTTATCTCTTTTTATGTGATTTGCCTCTATGTATTGATTAAAACTTTGGATAAAGGGATCTTAATTATCTTTGAAAGTAACTGAAGTTGGTAAATGAAACTTTCTGAAATGAATTCAGGTCCCAAAACATACACTTTGTAGGATTTATCAATTAACTATCTCTATCCTTTGACTATTTGTAGGGCTTAGAAGATTGAATAGAAAAATAAGATCTTTCAAAATTTTCACAAAAAACCTTTGACCTTACTTTGGGGAGTTTAATCTCGTTTTGTTTGACTCTAAATTTTGAAAAGACAGTTACTATGACTCCAATATGATTTTAAGCTATATCAGGGTTTTTCTTCAAATTTAGAAAATTAGTTTACAAATCATTAACCATGGCTGTGGGTAATGTCGCAATTTCATTTGCGACAACTTAGTAAAGAACTAACTATAGTCAATAGTAGCAGGAAACTTAAAAAGGCGTTTTGATAGAAACCACCAAGTCAGTAAGAATCACCACTTGAAGTGTATTCAGAAATTGTGACTATCATTTAGTTTGATGACAAGGGTAAAAGTTTGTTCAAAGAAAAACTTATAGAAATTTCGAAGAATAGTCTGGAACTCTACAGAAATGGTGCCAGATTGAAAGGAAAACTGCAGCTTTGAAATCTCCTTAGCCAAAAACCCTGTATAGGAGGATTACAGTCCCCCATCTTGAGTTACAATTAAGATCCTTTTTTTGTATGGGAAGCAGTGATATATCTTCTTGTTTCTTCTTCTGTCTCCATTATTAAAACACATTCTAAAAGAATTGCCAATTTACACCATTTACAGCATTTGCCCCAGGGCCTGTTGGGGCTTTGAAATTCAAGAAGGCTTATTTATTGAAACTTTTGACTATTTTAAGAAAATGGCTATATCATCTTGATCGAATGTCTTTAAAAGGTACGAGGGCCTTGTTTAATAAAAGGGCAAGAGTTTTAGCCTTTGACTTTGGTCTTGATTTTGTTTGATCAAGAGTATTGGTCACTTTTGACTCTTATAAAAGGTATTAGAAATTTCAATTTCAGATTAGCCTTCTCCAAATTTTATGAGCCATCCTTTTAAAATAAAGCATCCCTGGGAAAGAAATAATAAATAAATAATACATTGAAGGCTTCTGGTACTCCGTACTGTTGTTTTTGTATGTTTATTTTTACTATTAATAGTACTGCCCTTTTGAAGTTCAGTCTCAGCTTTGACATTTCACTGGTCTTTAATATCATTTCAATCTGAACTACACTGTTTACAAATTTTTGTTTTTAATTTGATTTGTTGAAATACTAAGGACACCAAAACCAAAACATATTTTTTCACCTGGATCAATCTTAGCTTTATCCTTACCTGAAAACCAGGATCTCCTGTGATTTTTCTTTTGGTTGTTATAAAATATTAAAGGTTAGTCCTCTTTGCCTAAAAAGTTTCACCAGGGTCTCCAAATTGAACTGTTTCAGAAATTTCAATTTCAGATTAGCCCTCTCCGAAGTTTTTTGAGCCATCCTTTTAACATAAAGTGTCTTTGGGAAAGAAATAATACATAAATAATAGATTGAATGCTTATGGCTCTCCGTAGTGCTGTTTTTGTATGTTTATTTTCACTTTTCATAGTACTACCCTTTTAAGAGTTCAGTCTCACTTTTGGACGTTTAGCTTGTCTTTAATATAATATCAATCTGAACTATATTATTTAAAAAAATATTTTTTTCATTTGATCTGTTGAAGTACCAAGAACATCAAAACGAAAACATTTGTTGTCACCTCGATCTATCTTAGCTTTATTCTTACTTGAAAACCAGGATCTCCTGTTATTTTTTCTGGTTGTTATAAAATATTAAAGGTTACTTTTCTTTGCTAAAAAGTTTCACTAGTGTCTCCAAATTGAACAAATTATTTACAGAAATGTCCCCAGTTTTTCATCATGCAATATTTCATTTTTATCTCCATGCAGCAGTCTTTTCATTTCTTTTATTGGTTTCTGAAGTAAAACAATAAATTTCATATTTGTTATTTATGTGATTGTCTCTTACCAATTTGCTAGTTACCGCTGCAACTCTGATACAAGTCAAACAACAAAAGTGAAACTGTTGAAATAAATTTTAAAGAGGATAAAATATGACAAAATAGGATAGTAGGTCTTTCAAAAAAGATATATTTACATGTTTAGTCACCAACTAATAATTTGAAGGGTTGAGTGATTTTAATAATAAATTAAATCTAGCTTAGAGTTTTAGCTATTTCATGACACATATACTTCTTTTCAATTCCTATTTGTTACCCAGAGGTAGATTTAGGGGAAGGACAAAGGGGGTACTTGCCATGGATGCTGTAATTTTTGGGGCGCAGGAATTTCAAAAAGAAATATTATGGTTTTAATTCTTTTGTAATTTTTGAAATTTTATTAATAAAGTAGAGGGTGCAGTCAATAACTGAAAACAAATAATAAACTATTAATTAAATAATAAAATAAAAATAAATAAAAAATAATTGAGCAATAACGTTTGAAATAAATAATAATAATGAATTAACCTAAAAAATAAAATAAAAAATAAATATTTATTTAAGTAATACATTCAATATAATTTTGGTTGTAATAACAATAACGAAATATTGTTACAATTCGGCTTAGAAACTTTGTGTGAGACAGGTAGAAAAGGGCACTAATCAAGATTTTTCCTCGGGCGCAAGAGAGGCCAGAACCGCCAATTATATTTACAAGATATAAGAGCTGGCCTATTTGGCTCATCCAATCACTAGATTCTTACTCATTTTACGGCCAATTATTGGCCGTGTTTTCTTGTGCTATATCGATCGAGATATAGCCGAGGCCAACCTTCTAGGGCTAAACGGAAATCAGGTCGTCCTAGTGTGGAGTGGGAGGATGTCATAAAGGAAGATTTAAAGCAAATAGAAACTTCCTGGGAGGTTGTAAAGAGGGGGGCTTTGAATAGATAGGAATGTAGGAAGAGTGGGCGTAGCTGTGTTGGTCTTAGTCAGCTTGGTGCCGCAGGGAATTGTTAGTAATAGTAGTATTAGCAAATCCTTTGAGAGAGTGTTACGGTTTTTAGAGTTCCGTAATGACACTTATTTTGTTCATTCTCTGCTGATTTTAACACGCGTATTCGTTTAAATTCGCTGGCATATGTAAAAAAATAAATAAAAAAAGTTGAAAATTGAAGGTCTTCTTCATTAAAATCAAGTCCCGGCTTTTCCGATTTTTTTTTAAACGTCTATGGTTATGCAATTTTCTATTATACTTATTTAAAGAATCAGTTTTATTTTTAGCGTCATTGGTGCTTTAAAAAAGTTTTTTCCCTCGATCCGTCAATGATGTTAGGACAATTTGCCGTAATGGCCTTTTCTGATGTGTCGTAATCAAGATTTGAAATTGTTTTGATATATAAAAAAAATTCCATAACTACTACATGACACGTAAGCAAAATTTTATTTCGCAGGCGCCTATATTAAGGAGCAAAATATAATTTCAATAAATGGATAAACTATGTAGAAAATACAACATACAATAGGAAGAACAACAAAATTCAATATTTCAAGGCCGCTTACTTTGATGTTCCTTTTTGTTTGTGGCTGATGAAAGATTAAGAAGCCTTTATTTTATTGATAAACTAGGTATAGTAGAGTAATTGTTGACGAAATTATCCTTTCAATGCATAAAAAAGCTGTACCAGGACATAGAAAAGGATTGAGTTGACTGTAAAATACAGAGAGGAGGACAAAAACACTTTCTGGACCAAAATTTTGACATCTGAATTAAAAGGTTCCTGGCAATCTTGTTCAATAAAGCGTTAAAATTCAAAATTACATTTTACGATTAATTCTCACTGAAGCCTGAAATAGTATACCAAGTAATGATTTTTATTTTTTATAGTGACTCAAGCCTGAAATAGTCTTCCAGTTATTGATTTTATTTTTTTTTATAGTGAATAAAGTATAGGAAACTATATTTTGAAGGATAAAAGCCTAGAATAGCCACTTATTAGGAGACATAGAACAAAAAGAGATATTTTTAGATTACTAGGCCTAATTATGTTCATAGGCTGTTTATGGTTTTGCTCACGATTTTGACAACTTATCCCTAGCTCCTCTCCATTTTTTGTACAGCCATAGGGTATGAATAAAACTTACATATTAGTTGATAAAAGCTATAAAAAACATGACAATGGTAGAAAAAAAATGAAATATGGTTCATTGCTATCCTACTTGTTACATATTAGAATTCCATAATTTCTTAGTTTTTTTATAGACCCATGTGCTATATGAGACCATAAGAGGGGAGCTGAGGATAGGTTGTATACAAATTTAAACATATATTTAGTACTAGAATTTTACCCTGAATCCAAACAGAGCATCAATTTGCTTTGGAAACAGACTTTACCCCCTCCCTATATTTTTACATTAAGGAAGGCAGTAAAATTCTAGTTGATTGACTTTTGGCTATCTTGGAAAGGGGTTAGGTTAGGAAAATGAAAATTTCAGGGAATGCATCTAAAGGCTAAAGTATGTCCTAGGCAGGTATTTTGAAGTACCGACCTCCACTCCTCCCTCTAGGGGGCCCTGACCTTTGATGACCTTTAAAAATATTTGTGTTATAAAAGTGAAACTTTGCAAAATAGATATTTTGCTCAAATGAAGTACATCAAAATTGTTTTCAGCTTCACAACTTTGCTTGATCCCAATTTATAAGGTTTTAAAGATATGCAAATACATTTCCTAGATTAAAAAAAAACAAAAAAAACATGGATATGGCTCAGAATTCTACTCAAATAACAGGAATTGCATTTTTAAGACTAAAAGCAGAGAAAAGGCAACTGGTAACTGAAAATTAAGGTAAAATGTTGTTTTGTCAAAATTTCAATAGGTATAGACCTATCATGTAGGCAAATTTCAGGGCCCTCTAGAGGGAGAAGGAGTAGAGGTGGGTACTTCAAAATACCTTTCCAGGACATACTTTAGCCTTTAGACTCATCCCTGAAAGTTTCATTTTCCTAACCTAACCCTTTTCTGAGATAGCCAAATGTCAATCAACTAGAATTTTACCATGGAGGCAAGTAAAGTTCATTTCTAATGCAAATGGATCTGGGTTCAGGTTAAAATTCCTGATTCTGAAGGTGTATATATTTTTTTGCTAGCCTATTGGATTAGTGATTTAATTAGAAATGTTACCAGATTGTCAGAAACATGAATATAACTATAAAAATGAACCTGAAATTAAAAATCTATAAATGTCTCTCTTTTTGTTTAAGCCTGTCTCCTCCTCAAGAGCTGCTAGGGTATTCTATACCTTTACCTTCTGAAGGCATGTTGACAATAAATCCTATCTAAGCTGATGCCTATTAGAAATAAATAGACCTAGGTTTAGTTTAGTAAACTAGGCTAGTTGTTACCCTAATTATGGCCTATATTTTTGCTATCTTGGAACCCTGGGGCACCCCCTGTCTTACTTCAATCAGATATGATATCACCTCCCCAAAAACTACCTGTTGAGTATACTCCTTTAGATAATCAGCTATGAATGAAACAGTTCTTGATCATAGGCTGTATGTAGCACATTTACAGAGAAGTAAGGGTATTGAAACCCTATCAAAAGCCTTTGAAAGGTCAATATAAACATTGTCAAATGGTATACCTAGGTCTGTAAAGCTCTGAAAGTCAGCAATTACCTCAAGAAGTTGAGTATTACAAGGTATTTGTTTTTTGAAAACCATGTGGAGCAGGAGTCCAAAGACTATTGTCATTGAAGCACTTCTGAATTTGCTCTACAATCAATTTTCCTATCACTCAACAAAAAATAGATGTGATTGAAATTGGCTAGTAATTTGTGAAATCTGATTTGGAACTTTTTTTATGAAGGGGTTTTACTAATGCTATCTTCTAGCCAGAGGGACATGACCCACATGCAAAAAATAAATTAAATATTAAAGTAAGTGGCTCTGCAATTTTTGCTGCTATTTGTTTTCAATCATTCCATTTGCAAATCCATCTACATTTGGTTATTTTGATGTGTCTAATTTTTCCAGAATATGAAACACTTCAATTACTGAAAAGTCTGAATCATTAAAGGATAAAGTAGTTTTAGGTGACATTGTTGGTATTTCAAAATGTTAGGGCATGGGGCTTGGCTTAACAAAAACAGAAGCAAAAGTCTCATTAAAAATGTGAGCCTTTTTCAAATTCATTATCAATTGTTTATTGTTTAGTTGGATGTGTGAATGTTGATATAGAGGGTACCAGGTTTGCTTTGTTTCTATGTACATACTTCCAAAGTATTTTTGGCAATGTAGTACTAGATTGAATAATACATATCTTAAGCTCTTCATGATTGGCTCTAAGAAGCATAGTAACTCTATTTCTTGCTCTTGTGTATGCAGACCATTTATCATTATTTTGCAGTTGGCTTTGTGACTGTTGTAGCTTATTTTTACTATTATTCAATTCAATATAAAACCACCAAAGATTTTTTTTTTTTTACAAATTACTTGGAAAACTTGACATGGAAGCTTAGGCTTTCTTCTGTGGTCAGAACAATTACTCACCAATGGAACAAATTTCTCCCTAACCACTTTAAAACTTCTTTTAGAAATTCAAAAGCTGAATCTGGAGACACCTGACCAGTTTTTAGTTTGTGCATAATATTAAAAGACAATAAAATTCTTCATAGATTCATAATGTGCATTAATATAATTATACCTCAAAGTGTCAACCCCCTCTCTCTGATTATTAGTGTTCATGTAAATCTCAAAGACAACATGATCAATTTTACCTAAAGGTGGTCTAAAATCTGTGTTCAAAACTTCATCTACAGATTTAGTAATAAAAAGGTCCAAAATAGATAGAGTAGCATCTTTTCTTGCTTGAGTTGGCCTATCAATATGCTTGTACAAGTAAAGATCATCCACTCTATCTAAAAACTGCTGTTCATAAGATAGACTTGGCTGATTTGAAGGACACACCAATCTATGCACGGTAAGTCAAAGTCACCCAAAATAAGTAATTTGGAACAACATTTTGCAAGACAAGAAAGGTATGTAAGAATATTAGCACTGCTAATAGGGCTTGTAAGACTGGATGTAGGACTCTGATAAAAAACAGCAATGCACATATAACTACTGGGAGAAGATACAATCCAAATGCATTTTGACACTGAATCTACTTATGGATCAGTTATCACAGAAAACTTTATAGATTTTTGAATGTAAACACGGATCCCCCTTTTGGCTGATTTGTTAAACACTAAACTATAATATGGTAATAGCTGAGCAAAAATAAATGGATCACTGAAATGTTTCAGTACAACTTCCATAACAAGAACTACATGTGGTTTCCATTCATTGACTAACTCACTAACTCTGCCCATTTGGAGGAGAGACAATCTGCATTAGTGTAAAGCACCAAAAGTGAATCTCTACAACATATCCAATTTGGCTTGTGAACAAAAAGGTCACTGTTCTTAAGCTAATTCCAGCTCACTTCTCCAAGTCTTTATCCTCCAACTAACCTCACCAGCATCAATCTTTTCCCTCAGTTGTTGTTCTAAAGGATCATAATTCTTTTTCATTGCCAGCTCAGCATCACTCCTGTCTGTGCAATCTGAAAATATGTAGCCTTTGCCTTAAGCTCAGCTTCTATGTTGGTAAAAAAGAAGGTGGCTGAATCATGGTCTTTTGGTGACTGAAATATTAACTTAACTTGTCAATTTCTGTTAGCCTGCTTATGACCCAACCGTACCAAAAAAAAAATACATTTAACTGAACAGATCTGCATCATTTTATTATTGATTAACTGTAGATCAGCTTCATTCAGGAGTTTTTGACTTGCCATCCCTTTTTCTTCAAATCTGAACAATATAAGGTTTTTCTGTTTTTGTATAATACCACAGAGCTCATGTTACACTGCTTGAGTGGAATATGTAGAGGCCTTTACTTGGGTGCTCAAGGGATGTTCATGTAGAGTTTCTTTCACTTATGAAATTTCCTGAATAACTGCAACTTTTACTTCGCCATTTGAGCATTTATCAGCAATTTCTGCTTTTAATTTTAAGATTTTATTGTTAACAGGTTTCAGTAGAGCTTGAAATTTGAGTTCCAAGTCGTTTTGCAAACCTGTGTTGAATTTAGCAAGAGATTCAGTTACAATCTTCCTAATACCCTCAGGAGTAGTTTCCTGATCATTTTGTTTGCATGTCAACCCCAGGCGACGACTCATTTTCGTGAAAAGTTCATATTCTGATTTCAACATGTTCAGGCACTCTACACACCAACACATTTCACAGCCATGACAGAGAATGTCGCTAAAATTCTCCAAATCTGTTTGCAATCCCTACAAAAATTAATATATCCCACAATCAAAAAGAACACATGTTAACACCAGCGTTGCCAAATGGAAAAACTTGATATGTTGGATCAAGTTTTTGAAATATAATTTCTATTATATCAACTGGATTTTAAACCATATCAAGCTCTTTAATTAAATTGGAAGACAGAATCTACAATTCTTTAAGGTCCTCATAAATCAGTGTTAACCAAAGCTATGAGGCTCAATACACTTTTCTTATGACTTGTTTCTGTAGTACATCTTTTTCTCAAGCTTTCAATCATTCAGTTGTGATTATACTTCTCAAGATAGTGGAATTCTGATTTAAATCTCAAAGCATGAGGCCCAAACTTCAAAAAAATTATAGATTTTTTGAGTTGAAAACAGTTTTGTTGTACTACATTTAAGCAGAAGATTTATTTTGCAAGGTTTCACTTTTATAACACAAAGATTTTTCAAGGTCATCAAAAGTCATTGCCCTCTATAAGGAGAAAGAGTGGTGGTAGGTACTTCAAAATACCTTCCCAGGACATACTTTAGTCTGTAGACCCATCCCTGAAAGTTTCATTTTCCTAACCTAACCCCTTTCCATAATGAGCAAAAATTTTCTAAACTAGAATTTTACCTAGTCTACGGCTAGGAAAACAAAGAGAGGGAGAGAGAGTGTGAATGCATAACAGGATGATAAGTTAGAGTTTTAAAAGGAAAAGTTGCAATTTATTTGGTCTTTACTAAATTTAAAACCTTCTAAGCTAGAGGGATAAAACTTTCAGGGATGGAACTAGCCCATAGCTCCAATCACAACCAAGGAAGAGGTTTTCGAGGGACAACTTTTACCCCTTCTTCCCTCTGGGATATTTTAAGACCCCATTACATTGACAGTGCCTAATATTCAACAAATATCTTGATTTAAATCTATCTTTCCTAAGTTTTGACATGATGTGTGGCTAAATATCTTGACTAACAGAGTATTCAGATAGCTAAGAATCATACTTAGCTTTACAATCTGAATGTCGTCGTTTATCCAAATCAAACATTTGTTTCCATTGTAAATTCATTTTTAACCTAACCTATTTGTTCTAACCTTACTCAAAGATATAACCCGTATTATATATTTCCCTTTCCTTATCCAATAAGACACTTTTCTTTGTTTCTCTTTTTTCAAAATGGGGAAAAGAGAGAGAGAGAGAGAAAAAAAACTAAATATGATAGTCATACTACCAAACCAACATATACTTACCAAACAATACTAGATAAATAAAAGCACTTCCAACTATCATATTAAGATTCAATTCAAGAGTTCTATATTCTTATATTGATTCTTGATTTTGTCAGTGTTGATTCAATTTACAGTTAAACCGATTTTAACAAGACTAAAACTAACTCAGGTGTATAAGCTATATCTGAAATAAGACCAAAAGTATCATCTTTGAGGGTATATAAAGGGCTTAAAGATGAACTTGTGATGAAACAAGTGTCATATTTGGACTCAGGATGAAATTTTGATTCTAGAGCTAAGTTTGTTTCTTAGATATCTAAATATTATGATAATCAAGATATTTACCAATGATTTAGCTTAGTTTTATATCAGAGGTTCTCAAAGTGTGGGTTGTGACCTTCTAGTGAGGGGGGAGGGAGCTCTGCAATAAAATTGAAAAATCAACATTGTATTGGTTAGACAGAAAAAGATTTGTTAAATTTGGGTAATAATAATTGCATCTTGTATAGTGTGTACAATTTAGGGTGGCTGGCATTTACCCGCCAAGAAAATATCCCCCCCCCAGTTAACAATATTGATACTAACTCAGGAGTATACGCCATATCTGAAATAAGAGAAAAAGCATCCTCTTTGAGGGTTTGTAAAGGGCTTAAAATTGAACTTGTGATGAAACAAGTGTCATATTTGGTCTCAGGATGAAATTTTGATTCTAGAGGTAATTTTGTTTCTTAGGTATCCAAATATTTTGATAATCAAGATATTTACCAATGATGTAGCTTAGTTTTATATCAGAGGGTCTCAAAGCGTGGGTTGTGACCTTCTAGTGAGGGCGGAGGGAGCTCTGCAATAAAATTTAAGACAGAAAAAGAGGTGTTAAATTTCTGTGATAATAATTGCATCGAGTATAGTTTATACAATTTTTGGTGGCTGTCATTTACCCTTCCCCCTGAAAATACGCTCCAAGGGAAATACCCCCCCCCCCTCCTGTAGAAAATAAGGCTTTCCAAATTCGAAAATTTTATTTGAGTTTTGTTTTTTATTTTCTGTAGGGGGAAGGAATCTCGGTACTTGTGTATTATACGCCACTCACTCAAGTTTGCACTGTGTAAAAATTGAGAACAAACCGGTTTCTTTGTTATTTTCTTTATCTTAGCATGAGACAGGACAAAAACAAGTGACAGAATAGATGGGAAATACATTATTTGGGCTATATATTTGCACATAAGGGAGAGGGGTAAAGTATTTGGAAAGATTGAAGTCCGAAAACAATTCTTACTTCATAATATACAGAGTAACTGTACCTAACACATTTTGCATGCATACCCGCTTTACATTATCCCTCCCCCCCCCTAATGTGCAAATATATAGCCCAAATTTTTTTTTCTAAAGTAGCAAAGAAACTAACAAAGAAACCGATTTATTCTCTAGTTCTACACATCGTAAACTTGAGTGAGTGGCGTATAATACACAAGTACCGGAATTTTTCATGGAGAGAGAGCCAGATTGCCGGGTATTATTTAAAAACGATCTGAAATTAAATTAAAAAAACAAGTTTCGTCAACTGAAAGTAAGGAACAACATCAAAACTTGAAACGAACAGAAATTATGAAATGTATGAAAGGCCTTCCTCAAGACCTTGCTCTTTATGCTCAAGTTTTGACTTTTTGCCCTAATTCTATAGGAACGATTCCTGAAACACAATGGCCATTTAATTAGAACAATAAGCTTTCTTTTGAAATTCTATAAAACACTTTAGCATAAAGAGCGAGGTCTTGAGGAGGAGGCAACCCCTTTCATTTCTATATCATGAAAAGAGAAATCACTAATGCAACAGCACAAACACAAAAAAAAAGAAGAAAAAAAAAGAAAAAAAAAGAATAGAGAGACAGAAGGAGAAAAGGAAGACTGTTTTCCTAAATTAGTGATTAATATAGACCAGCACTTGAATGAGGCCTTAACTCTACTTATCCATACAATCACATAGGTCAAACAGCATAGCCATACACAATCAATCATAAAGAATAATCCATGGACAGGCAGTCATGTCGTCAATAAGTATAAGTCATCATTTACCAAACAATAGAAAAAATAATAAAGACAAATAATTCAGAGGCAACAACCCAACTCAAGGGCTCATCAGGAGAATACACTGGCCTATATAGGGTTTCGCCACTTTAAAATTCTCAAAATTAGTTGATACCCAGCCAAGTGTTGTGGCTACCACAGAATATCCATGGCATCCCCGTGTTACGCGCCATTGTAGTTGTGTCCCTATGTCCCACCTGTGAATATAGATATATATATATATATATATATATATATATATATATATATATATATATATATATATATATATATATATATATATATATATATATATATATATATATATATATATATATATATATATATGTTTTTAACTACGTAAAACTTGCGAATATACAACATTCTTTGCTGTCCCATTGTCTGTGCATATAAATAGATTGTCAGGTTTACCGACTCTTGAACATGCAACATATAATGGTCCATGGGAAAACAATCCGTATTCAGATCTATACCTCATGATTCTAATGATTACCCTTGAGCTTTGTTGATGGTGATTGCTAATCGACGATTCCCTGTTTCGCCGTCGTCATTTATATATCCCCCTGTGCCCCCGGCGTCCCCGTTGTAGTTGTGTCCCTGTGTCCCGGTCGTCATTTATATTCCATGTGTCCCGAATACGGGACACATACGGATATGTAAAGAATACGGACAAAAGGCCAAAACTTTAGCGAAAAGAGCAAGGTCTTGTGGAAGGGGCAACTCCCTCCATATACGTAATAATTTCTGTTCGTTTTAGTTTTGATGTTGCTTCTTACTTTAAGTTGAAAAACTTGTTTTTTTAAATTTCATTTCTGATTGTTTTTAAATTATACCGGGAAATCCGGCTCTCTCTTCATGAAAAATTCTGGTACTTGTGTATTATACGCCACTCACACAAGTTTACGATAAATAAAACTCGAGAACAAACCAGTTTCTTCGTTAGTTTCTTTGTTACTCCAGAAGACAAAATTGGGCTATATATTTGCACATTGGGAGGGGGATAAGGTGCAGCTGGTTTACATGTAAGGTGTGTTCGGTACAGTTACTCTGCATATTATGAAGTAAGAATTGTTTTCTATCAGAAACCCACCTTATGTGCAAATATATAGCCCAAACTATATATTTCCCATCTATTCTGTCACTTGTCTTGTCTTGCGCTAACCTGAAAGAAACTAAGGAAGAAACCCTTTTTTTCCCAAGTTTCATACAGTATAAGCTTGAGTGAGTGGCGTATAATACACAAGTACCGAAATTCCTTCTCCCTACGGAAAATCAAGAAATAGACTCAAATAAAATTCTCAAATTTGGAAAGCCTTATTTTCCACAGGGGAGGGAGTGTTTTCTTTGGGGGGAGGGGTAAACGACTAGAACCACAATTTGTCATACCTATACATCACATACAGGCAGCAAAAATCAACACAAGTCATCAGGCTTTTTATAAAAAGTTTTGTTGTCTTACCTATAAACCACTATTAAACTTAATTTGGTATCATTAACAATTAAAACTATTTTTATGTTAGAGGCACATATCTGGGGCTGATCAATGGAGGAAGGGCATGACCTGAAAGGTTTCAAAACCTCTGGTTCAGATCATTTGGGAAAATCGCATAATTGGCAGCTCTTCGGAAGGAGACCTGGCAGAACAAAGAGAGAATCATTTTTAAATTGCTACATGCATGATCTTTTTTATTGTTAAAGTTGTATTTTGACAATTTATCCCCAGTCCCGCCCCTCCTAAATAGTCCTAAATTATGTACAAAACCAACAGGAAAATGTTGCAATTAGCTTGCTTATTAAATGCTCCTTTTCTACACAAGCTAATCGTCACTTCCCCCACAATGTACCCCATTCCCTTTCCCATGATGGACACATATATAGCCCTAGTAATATATTTTTGCTGTTCTTTACATTGATTGATCCGATGTAAAACAGGTACTCTGTATAGACTCAAGATATCTGGTTTAACCTGAGTGATTGTTCTGAATATGTATTGGATAATAACAGCTATTTAAGTGAGTTAAAAATGTGAATAATGATATAAGGATCAGTGATAATCTGGTCAACATAAAAATACTGCATATTATTAAGTAAAAATTTCATTACTTTATTTGATTTATTTTTATTTTGACTGCCTGTAAATGGCACCATCAGAGGTGTGTGGGCAAGCCATTCCTGAGGGGAGTCAACTGGCCCAGAGGCTGCAGAAAGGGAGGCACCATGGCTGGGGATGGCCTAGTTTGATTACATTTTTCATGTTGGCTCAGTTTTTATGGCACGCAAATTCTGTCTGTCTGTCTGTCCTGGTTTTGCTACTTCAGGCACTTCCAGGGAAGCTAGGACGATGAAACTTGGCAGGCGTATCAGGGACCGGAACAGATTAAATTAGAAATAGTCGTTTTCCCGATTTGACCATCTGGGAGGATGTGGGGGGGGGCGGTTAATTCTGAAAAATAGAAAAAATGAAGTATTTTTAACTTACGAACGGGTAATGGGATCTTAACGAAATTTGATGTTTGGAAGGAATCGTGCCTCAGAGCTCTTATTTTAAATCCCGACCAGATACGGTGACATTGGGGGGGAGTTGGAGTGGGGGACCTAAAATCTTGGAAAACGCTTAGAGTGGAGGGATCGGGATGAAACTTGGTGAGAACTCTAAGCAGAAGTCCTATATACGTTACTGACATAACCGGAACGGAACTGCTCTCTTTGGGGGAGTTGGGGGGGGGGGGTTAATTCTGAAAAATTAGAAAAAATGAGGTATTTTTAACTTACGAATGAGTAATCGGATCTTAATGAAATTTGAAGTTGGGAAGGATATCGTGTCTCAGAGCTCTTATTTTAAATTCTGACTGGATCCGGTGACATTGGGGGGAATTGAGGGGGGAACCTAAAATCTTGGAAAACGCTTAGAGTGGAGGGATCGGGATGAAACTTGGTAGGAAAATTAATCTCAAGTCCTAGATACGTGATTGACATAACCGGAACGGATCCCCTCTCTTTGGGGGAGTTGGGGGGGGGGGGTTTAATTCTGAACAAATTAGAAAAATGAAGTATTTTTAACTTACGAAAGAAAGATCAGATCTTAATGAAATTTAAAGTTCGGAAGGATATCGTGTCTCAGTGCTCTTATTTAAAATTCCGTTTGGATTTGGTGACATTGGGGGGAATTGAGGGGGGAGCCTAAAATCTTGGAAAACGCTTATAGTGGAGGGATCGGGATGAAACTTGGTGGGAAAAATAAGCACAAGTCCTAGATACGTTATTGGCATAACCGGGACGGATCCTCTCTCTTTGGGGGAGTGGGGAGGAGGGTTAATTCTGAAAAATTAGAAAAATGAGGTATTTTTAACTTACGAAGGAGTGATCGGATCTTAATGAAATTTGATGTTTGGAAGGATATCATGTCTTAGAGTTCTTATTTTAAATCCCGACCAGATTCGGTGACATTGGGGGGAGTTGGAGGGGGGAATGTAAAATCTTGGAAAACGCTTAGAGTGGAGGGATTGGGATGAAACTTGGTGGGAAAAATAAGCACAAGTCCTAGATACGGTATTGACATAAATGGAACGGGTCTGCTCTCTTTGGGGGAGTTGGGACGGAGGTTATTTCTAAAAAATAGAAAAATCAGGTATTTTTAACTCGCGAAAGAGTGATCGTATCTTAATGAAATTTCATATTTAGAAGTACCTCGAAACTCAGATCTCTAATTTTTTATCCCGACCGGGTCCAGTATCATTAGGGGGGGGGGACTGAAAATCTTGGAAAACGCTTAAAGCGGAGAGATCAGGATGAAACTTGGTGAAGAGAATAAGTACAAGTCCAAGATAGGTGACTGACATAACCGGAACGGATCCGCTGTCTTTGGTGGAGTTGGGGGGGAGTAATTTGGAAAAATTATTAAAAATGAGGTATTTGTAACTTACGAACGGGTGATCAGATCTTAATGAAATTTGAAGTTCGGAAGGATATCGTGTCTCAGAGCTCTTATTTTAAATCCCGACCAGATCCGGTGACAATGAAGGGAGTTGGAAGGGGAAGCCGGAATTCTTGGAAAACGTGAAATCGAGGTATCTTACGAATGGGAGATTGGATCTCAATGAAACTTTTTATATAGAAGAATCTTATGTCTCAGATGCTCCGTTTTCAATTCGAATTGGATCCGGGGACATAGAGGGTTGGAGGGGGGAAACAGAAATCTTGGAAAACGCTTAGAATGGCGATATGGGGATGAAACTTGATGGGAAGAATAAGCACAAGTTATAGATACGAGATTGACATAATTCGCACGGATCCGTTCTCTTTGGGGGAGCTGGGAGTTGTTAATTTGGAAAAGTTAGAAAAATTAAGGTATTTTTAACTTAGGAACGGGTGACCGGATCTTAATGAAATTTGATATTTAGGAGAAACTCATGTCTCAGAGCTCATATTTCAAATCCCGGTCAGATCTGTTGACATTCGGGGAAGCTGGAGGGGGAAACCAGAAATCTTGGAAAATGCTTATAAATGTCGTAGATACGTGACTGACGTAACCGGACTGGGGCCGCTCTCTTTGGGGGAGTTGGATGGTGGGGTTCAGTGCTTTGGCGAGTTTGGTGCTTCTGGACGTGCTAGGACAATGAAAATTGGTAGGCGTGTCAGGGAGCTGTACAAATTGACTTGATAAAGTCGTTTCCCCCGATTCGAAAATCTGGGGGGCTGAAGGGAGAGGAAAAATTAGAAAAATTGAGGTATTTTTAACTTGCGAATGGTTGATCGGATCTTAATGACTTTTGATTGAATTGAACCTCGTGACTCAGAGCTCTTATTTTAAATCCCGACCGGCATTAAACCTCTGATTTTCCTTTTAAAGCATTCTATTGATTCTTTGAATTTTGCTAGAGCTCATACCATATGAACTCTTGGCTCTTCAGACCTCGTCACAAGTGCCGTATGAGCTCTTAGCTCTTGTTTGTTTAAAGTTCAGTCAGGAGGGAGGCGCTGTAGTTAATTTTTCCCTGGGCACCGCCAGCCCTAAGAACAGCTCTCTATATGGGTGAATTGCCACAAATTTAACTAACCATGAAAAGAGTATAAAATTAGCAATCTAAAAATGTGCCTCTTTTTGTTTAACCGTGTCTCCTTCTATAGAGCCACTATTCTGCAACTTTACCTACTGTTGGGATGGGCTGATAGTTCGGACTTGGTTGGTTCAGATTGGCTTACTATAATCTTGGAATTATGACATCAATTAGGGGGATGGCAGCGGAGGGTGTATGCTCCCCTAGATTTTAAAAACACCTTTTTAAGAATATTTCTGTTGAAAAATACTTTTTATTATTTTCATTGAAAAATTGAAAGAAAAATAAAGAAAATTTACTCTTCCCTTAGATTTTGAAAAATAGGTTTTGCCTGCTCCAAATTTTAGTGAATGGATGCCACTATCTTTTTCAACATTTCAAGCTAGAAAAAAATTACTCTTACAGCCTAGTCCACTTAAATACAATTATTCTGCTTCAAAACACTTTTATTAGATTAAATTTTGTCCAAGTTCGAACTTATCTATGATTTAAATACTCTGTTTTAACATTAAGATCATATGTCCAATATTAGACAGCATTTTCCAAGATCAAACTCAAGCTTTAAGTCCGTGGCCAAGGTCAACTGAGAAATGCTATGACAAGATAGGGTGAGAATAAAAAATTAGAGTGGTGTTATAGTATTATGAGGGGGTTTAGAGTATCTGCCTTGTCAAAAGCTCCTTCTATTATCCCTAACACTAAAAGAAAAAACCCTGTTCGTATGTCCTCATAGTGGCACCAGGGTCCAGAAACATGACCACAAACAGCACTACAGGTTGGCCTTAAGTAGTGGAGCTCCTTAAGGAAATTATACCCTTGTAATTGGAACAGCCTACAGGGTGTAAGACCAGGCTTGGAAATTAAGAACACTGTTTTGGGAAAAGACTATGGTGCTTAAACTAGGAATAAATAAAGGTGAACAGGTGATGCTTGGTAACAAGAAGATCAGTCAAGTGGACAGCTTCATTTTCCTAGATAGTATTGTTAGTAAAGATGGTGGATACTTTGAAAATGTAAAAACTATTTTACCATTGAAAAAAATTGAAAAGAATAGGAAGGTGTAGTGATGACCAAGACTGTGACCAAGACCCTGAACCAAGACTAGAATATTGGAAGCTGCAGTGATGACAGTGGTTAAGTATGGTTCTGAAATATAGGCACTTTAGAAGACAGGGGAAAATTCGTTATACATTTCCTGAAAAAATTCGTACGGACAGTTTTGGCTGCCCATTTGACTGATTGTCAAACAGTTCGTAGGAACGAACTGTAAGTAAGGAGCAAGCCGGCTCAATAGTAACCAAATGTCTAAAAATCGGAATTTTGATTCAATTTTGATTTGATTTTTATGCTGATTTTAAATATACAAGTTTCATCAAGTTTAATATTACCCATCAAAAATTGCGAGCCTGAGAAAATTTGTCCTGTTTTCGAAAAAAGGGGGAACACCCCCCTAAAAGTCATAGAATCTTAATGAATTTCAACATCAGATTCAGCATATCAGAGAAGCCTACTGTAGAGTTTTTAAGCTGCTATCTGCAAAAATGTGGAATTCTGTATTTTTTGCCAGAAGAAAGATCATGGATGGATGTTAATTTGTTTTTTGTTTTTATTTGCCCCAGGGGGGATTTATTGACCCAGTAGTCCTAGAATGTCGTGAGAGGGCTCATTTGAAAGGAAATTAAAAGTTGTACCGCCATTTTTAAGTGACCAAAAAATTGGAGGGCAACTAGGCCCTCCGATTTTTTTTCATTTTTTGAAAAAACATGCTCATTTTTTTTCCAAAGTCACCGGGTCAAATTTTTTTAGACAGCCAATTTGTTCAGCATAGTCGAAAAATCTAATAACTATGTCTCTGAGAATGACTTAATCCCCCAACAGTCCCCGAGGGAAAGGCTGCAAGTTATGAATTTTGTCTGTTGTTTATACATAGTATTGGTTATTAGGATGTTTACAGAAGTTTTCAGGGCGGATTTTGTCTAGTGGGGGTGGAAGGTTTGGGGGGAGGGGGTAACGTTGGAGGATCTTTTCATGGGGGAAGAGATTTTCCATGAAGGGGGACGCATGGATTCCCAGCATTATTTAAAAAACGATCAGAAGTTAAATAAAAAAAAAACTAGTTTTTTCAACTGAAAGTAAGGAACAATATTAAAAGTTAAAACGCACACAAATTATTACGTATATGAGGGGGTTCTCCCCTTTGTCAATACCTCACTTTTTACGCTAAAGTATTTTTAGTACTTTCAAAAGAGCTATTTATTCCAATTAAATGGCTTTTGTGATTCAGGGGTCATTCTTAAAGAATTGGGACAAAGTTCGAACTTAATCGTAAAGAGCGAGATATTGACGAGGGGTGAACCCCCCCATATACTTGATAGTTTCTGTTCGTTTTAAGTTTTAATGTTGCTCCTTACTTTCAGTTGAAAAAACTTGTTTTTTTTTAATTTAGTATATAAAAAAAACAGGCTTTATTAAAAAATGTTGCTGTATCCATCTTTCTGGGGCTATAATGAGAGAAAGGTTGAGATGGCTTAGACAAATTTTGCAGACAAAGGATGACAGATTGCCAAATAGTGTCCTTTCCTTTCATCCCTCTAGGTCTGAACAAAAAGCATGTGATTTACCATCCATCTGGGGTCTAAACGACAGTAGATCATCTCCAAATGAGGTAGAAACTGGTCATAAGTAAGGATTTAAAGGGAATTGAAACTTCTTGGGAAGGGGTAAACAGGGAAGCTTTGAATAGATCGTGATAGAGGAGGAGTGTGCACACCTCAGCTGGCTTCAGGTTGCTTGATGTTGCAGTGAGTTCGTAGTAGCAGTAGTAGTAGGCCTATTGACCATAAGCGCATTTAAAATATTTATCATTGCATATCGCTAAAGTATTCAAGCCAATTAAATTCTAGTTCAGAAAATTTATGCAAATCTGATGGAAAAACAATCCATTTTCTATGATATTTCAAAGATTTCACAGTGATCTAATTGTTGTCCAACTATTATGGATATGTTACTGCACTGGCTTTCATAAGTTTAGAAATATTTGGGTGATCTTCATACAAGATTCCTTGGTAACAGTATAGGAAAGCAGCTCTTCTGAAGAAAACTATATTCAAATAAAAGAGTAGATGAAATTCAAGCTGAGGGGCTTTCATCTATATTAAAAAGTACAAAGGAAAAAAGAATGAATTCAGAGCCTCAAAGATCCCTTGGAAATGTCTTTTAAGTACCTACCACCCGTTTCCCCTCTAAAAGGCCCTGATCTTTGACGATCTTTTACAAGCTTAGTGTGTATTGTCTGGAGTAGCGAATAATATAGCCTATTCGTAAGGAGTGTATTGGGAAATGAAATGTTGCTGCCCTTTTGTTATTATAGGGTTTCCTTCAGAAGAGTTGTTTCCCTATACTGTTACCAATGTCTTTTCTGAACTAAAAATTTGGCTTAGAATGTAAGAACAAAATTCTTTAGCCTACTTAATTATATTCAGAGATAAATTTATTTTTGACAATAGAAAAAAAAATGGCTCTTTTAATGTAGACACCGGGAAAAGGTAGTATCATTTGATTCCCTGATAGACACCCTTTCCAAATATGATATCTGCTACTTGTAAAATATGTCACATTTTCCTAATGATGGCAGATTTAGCCCTAAATAATTTATTTATATTTTTTGTTGCTTGATGCATTATATTCTTTGTTGATACATATATGTATTCTTAACCTGTCAACAGTATTATCATATTGTAAAAAGATTTATATCAGTTGAATAAATACATTTTTTAAAATGATTGGATAACAATAAAAGGAAACATCCAATCTGATTAGTAGAAACATGCTGCATATGAATTTCATTAGTAGTATATTTTTACTTTTGTATTTAGCCTAAGGCTATATCCGGTACCACTAGGGGGGGGATGCTTTTCTCAGAGTAGTGGGTATTACATTTGGAACGAGCATCAATTAAGGAATCACATGATAATACTCTTTTTATATTGCTATTTTCCTTCAGAAGTGCTATTGTTCTCTGGTGTTAACAATTTATTCATTTTATGTAATTTTGCTAGCTCAAAAGTGAACATACTACTTGATGCACTTTTTCATGCTCTACACACTCTACATCTTTAGCTCCTCTAATGAGGCCAGATATAACCCTATGCAAGATACAAAAGTTCGGCGATTTTGTCAGTTTATATTTTCTTAGGAATTTTTCACTGACAGGTCAGATCCTTAAAGAAAACTTGAAAATTTTCAGTGAAACAAAAAGTGTGTAAAACCAATTTATATAATTGGATTTTCAAATTACAGACTTTGGAACAACAAACTATATATAAACGTGACCAGGGTTATAGCTAGGAATTTGTAGGAGAGGGGGCTAGATTTCTCACAAAAATCAAAGGTTAATAATATATAAGATGGTATTTATCATTACCTAACCATAGATCTATGGCCTAATGCTTATCAAGAACTAGGTTTTGCCTGAAATTTCAGACATTAACTTCTAAACAACTCAGGGTGTTTCTTCACTTGAGCTGAGGCAGTAGTTGATTCTAACTTTGCCCTTGGTAAAAAGGGTGAGGATAGGGTTATGTTCTGCCGTTAATAACGCAAGCAGACTCGATGGTCTTAAAGGTAATTCGCTGAACACTTGCTAGTAGTAGTTTCTTGAATTGTATCTTCATAGTACCCCCTAGTGGGTGATCTTACATAAAGTTTTGAAACAAAATATTGAAGCAAACTCCCAAATTCATTTAGAGTTTCTGTGAAACAATCCATAGAGCTTTACCCACCATGGTGAATAGAATAATAATATAAAACGGAATAAATAGCTTCAAAGATGCCCCAAGTTGTATCTTGGTTGCTTTATTTCATTTGTAGTACTATGAGCTTATTCCAGATGTCACAAATGATACAGAAGAAACCAGCTTATTACATAAACACAAAGGATTAAAGCTACCCACCGAGAGAGACCAAAACTGCAAATCTAACACTTATGGAATATACACAAATAAATAATTTTATTTGGCTATAAAACGCATTTTATATAAATAAAATAATTATAATATATCACAAGATGTGAAAAATACATGGATTTTATTTTATAATATCAAATTCAGTTTCCTTAGCCCATTTTTTTTGTCAGAATATTTATCACCCTTTATGCATTGCTGGAAACATCTCTGTAAATGTTCAAACTTACAAGGCCATTCAGCCGAGTTTCTATCATTTAGTTTCTTAGGTATGTTTGAACTCTTCTTAAGGCCGTGATTAAGTGAACTGATGGAACTCGAAAATCCCATGTTAAATTGAAAATTTATATTTAAAAAGTACTCAAGTATTCATTGGCGGAAGATGCCGCTTTTAATATCAGGCCATAGCTTCTTGAAGATGCTACAAAATGTTTGAAAGGATTTTGCTCTATTTCCTCTAATTGCTTAGAAATCTTAGAAAATGTCTAGGTCTTTTTAACAAGTGTACTCGATAAAGGATATTGCTTTTAGAACAAAATCGGTACTGTCATGAGCAGAAGACAATAACCTGTAAGATGATTGGAACCATTTTTCGATTTATTTTCCTATTTTCTAACAGTCCCATAGAATATTTTCAGCTACCTGAAATTTTTACAAGTCGGTTGCCAGAAAGAATCGTTTCAGATCACCGATAATACCCCCAAGAGACCAAAATGACAAGCTGGTATAATCGGCTGCTTGTTAATAGAGTGTGAAATTTCCATAAATTATTTCAACGCAATGAAGAAACCTAGAAATGAGAAATAGTCAGGAGCCTTCAGTAAAGTTGTGCACACAAGGCCAAAATCATGGGTAAAATTAAATCAAAGCGAGGTATACATCTTAAAAGTGTTACCACACATAGACAGCGCCTTTGTAAAAAGTATTTGGAGCTTGGTAGATGTAAATATCCAAAATATCTAATAATGTGGTACCCTGAAGAACTAGACAAGTCAAGAGATTTAGGTAAATCGACAAACCTTGAGGCGGAGCAGAACCCCGTAGCTTCTTCCCCGTTGCCCTACCGGATCGTGACTGGTGGTAGAAACTTGGATTGCCGATGGATTTTTGATCCTGCATTTTTCGTGCGCGATCTAGAGACTTAAGTTTGGAAGCACAGGTGAGGAGGAAACAACCCGTAAAAATCATAGAACCTTAACAAAATTTACACCACCAGATTTAGCGTATCAGAGAATCCTACTGTAGTTTCAATCTCCTATCTATAATTAAACAAAAAAAAAAACAAAACAAGTTTTTTTTAAGTGAAAGGAAGGAGCGACATTAAAACTTAAAACGATAAGAAATTACTCCGTGTATGAAAGGGGCTTTTTCTCTTCAACGCCCCGCTTTTTACGCTAAAGTTTTTTACTGTTTTAAAATGTAGAGTTAAGAGAAAGAGTCAAGCTTTAGCGTAAAGAGCGGGGCGTCGAGGAAGAAAAGCCCCTTTCATATACGGAGTAATTTCTGTTCGTTTTAAGTTTTAATGTCGCTCCTTATTTTCATTTAAAAAAAAATTGTTTTTTTTTGTTTAATTTCTGGACGTCTTTGAATTAATGCATGGTTTGACCTTGGCTCTCCACATATAAATAATTAAAACGAAATTTGCATATTAATTTTTTGAGGCTAAATGGCTTTTTCACAGTTTTCATCGGAAGATTTTGAGAAAAAAGGAGCGAGGGAGGAGGCCTAGTTGCCCTCCTATTTTCGATTACTTAAAAAGGCAACATTTACTTATTATTTTTACGAACGTCTTCGTAAAAAAAAATATACGTAACTTACGAATTAAACTACGTAGCAAACTTCAATATTCGTATATTTTTATTGCGTATATGAGAGGGCTCATCCCTCGTTGATACCTCGCTCTTGATACTAAAGCTTAAATTTTGTCCCAATTCCTTAAGAATAACCCCTGAATCACAAAGGCCGTAGAATAAATAGTTGAAATTACTAGAAATGCTTTAGCGTAAAGAGCGAGGTATTACGAGGAGGTAGACCCCTCATATGCGTAATAATTTCTGTTCGTTTCAAGTTTTAATGCTGCTTATCACTCTCAGTAGAAAAAAACTTTTCATGTTTATTTTTCATTGTTTTTTTTTTAAATAATGCTAGAAAATCTTGCGCCCCCTCCATTGAAAGTCTCTTCCCCCATGAGAATTTCCTCATGGAAAAATCCTCCCCGGTAACCCTCTCCCCTCAAATATCCCCCCAAACCAAAAAAATCCCCCTGAAAACGTATGTACACATCTTAGTAACCATTACTATATGTACACACAGGTCAAAGATTGTAACTTGCAGCCCATCCAACGCGGACTGCGTGGGAGTAAGTCATCCCCAAAGACATAGTTATTGGGTTTTTCGACTATGGTGAATAAAATGGCTATCTCAGAATTTTGATCCGGTAACTTTGGGGAAAAATGACCGTGGGAGGGGGCCTAGGTGCCCTCCAATTTCCCATCACCCCTGGAAAAAAACAAATAAACACGCATCCGTGATTTGTCTTCTCTCACAAAATGCGAAATTCCACATTTTTATAGATTGGGGCTTGAAACTTCTACAACAAGGTTCTCTGACACGCTGAATCTGATGGTGTGATTTTCGTTAAGATCGTATGACTTTTAAGGGGTGTTTTCCCCTATTTTCTAAAATGAGGCAAATATTTTCAGGCTCGTAATTTTTGATGGGTAAGACTATTCTTGATGAAATTTATATATTTAATCAGCATTAAAATGCCATTCTTTTGATATAATTATTGGTATCAAAATTCAATTTTTTTAGAGTTTTGGTTACTATTGAGCCTAGTCGCTCCTTACTACAGTTCGTTATTACGAACTGTTTAAAAATATGGAATTTTGTGTTTTTTGTCAGAAGGCAGATCACGGATGCGTGTTTATTTGTTTGTTTTTTTGTTGTTTTTTTCCAGGGGTGATCGTATCGACCCAGTAGTCCTAGAATGTTGCGATAGGGTTCATTCTAACGGAAATGAAAAGTTCTAGTGCCCTTTTTAAGTGACCAATAAAATCGGAGGGTGCCTAGGCCCCCGTCGCACGCTAATTATTTTCCCAAAGTCTCCGGATAAAAATTCTGAAATAGCCATTTTATTCAGCGTAGTCGAAAATCCTTACAACAATGCCGTTTGGGATGACCTACTCCCCCACAGTCCCCGTGGGAGGGGCTAAAAGTTACTAACACTGACCAGTGCTTACATATAGTAATGGTTATTGGGAAGTGTACAGACGTTTTCTGGGGCGTTTTCATTTGGTTGGGGGCAGGGGTTGAGAGGAGGGGGATATGTTGGGGGAACTTTTCACGGAGGAATTTGTCATGGGGGAAGAAAATTTCCATGAAGGGAGCGCAGGATTTTCTAGCATTATTTAAAAAAACAATGAAAAAATAAATATGGCAAAGTTTTTCAACTGAAAGGAACAGAATATTCCTGTTATTATTTTCTTGTAAATATTAATTCCTGTAAATATTCCATAATAATTTCTGTTAAAAGGAACAGAAATTATTACGCATATGAGGGGCTCACCTCCTAATACCTCGCTCTTTACGTTAAAGTA